>NC_044982.1:105799644-106069819 GCF_008728515.1 Papio anubis | reverse complement strand
AAAAAAAAAAAAAAAAAAAAAAAAAAAAAAAAAAAGAAAATATAGCCTATATACACAATGGAATACTATTCAGCCATTAAAAAGAATGAAATCTGGCAGGGCATGGTGGCTCACACCTGTAATCCCAGCACTTTGGGAGGTCAAGGTCGGCAGATCACTTGAGGTCAGGAGTTGAAGACCAGCCTGGCCAACATGGTGAAATCCCGTCTCTACTAAAAATCCAAAAAAAAATTAGCCAGGTGTGGTGGTGCACGCCTGCAGTTCTAGCTACTAGGGAGGCTGAGGCAGGAAAACTGCTTGAACCTGGGAGGTGGAGTTGCAGTGAACTGAGATCACACCACTGCACTCCAGCCTGGGTGACACAGCGAGACTCCATCTCAAAATGAAAAACAAACAACAACAACAACAACAAATGCCAACTTACTCATTTTAAATCTAGAGAAATCAGCAGAAATGGCACCATTCTTGATATTTATGATAAAAATTATATAGGTTTGAGTTTGTTAAAAAATGAAATTATAGTAGATAAATCTCCTATTATAGAAAACAAATCAAGTTCATATAGATCATGTAGGAAAACATCAGAAACAAGGAAATATTTAAAATGGAGACCGGAACTATCAGCAATAAAACTCCATTTAAATGGATTAAACTTTCCTTTTAAAAACAGACTCTCTCTCTCTCTTTTTATTTTTTTTCCCAGAGACAGGGTCTTGCTGTGTCACCCAGGCTGGAATGCAGTGGTGTGATCACGGCTCAATGCAGCCTTGAACTCTGGGGCTCAATCAAGTGAGCCCCTCACCTCAGCCTCCCTAGTAGCTGGAACTACAGAGGCCTGCCACTGCACCCAGCTGGTAATTTAAAAACCTATAGATAAAACAAATAACACAAAATGACTTCAGACATGTAAAAAGTAAAAGAATAAACAAAATGAGATAAGAAAAATACAAATGAAAATACAGTGGAAGAGCAAAAAAGCAGGTGTAAATATTAGGAAAGAATAAACATAATAGACAAAATCATCATATTTGAAAATGACACAGCTATGAAAAGTACTAAAATTAACAGAAAAATTTTGGAAAAAACCAAACAGTTCAATAAAGTAGTCCATAACTCTGAGTGTGTGTGTGTGTGTGTATGTTGCACTATACAAATATACAGATACATATACTAAAATTACCAGTTTTCCCGAATTCAGCCACACTTACTGTTAGCTGCCAGGCACTATGCTAAGCACATTACATGTATTATTTAATATAATTCTCGCCATGACCTGATGAATAAAGATCATTATTTTCCTGATTTTACAGATGAGGAAAACTGAAGTATAAAATACTCAGGGGATTCTAAGCCTAAAGACCTGAATAAATGGAGAGACCACACACCCCTGAATGGGAAGACTCAAAATTACAAAGATGTTTATTCTCCCCTAATTAATTAAGAAAAAAATGCAGTTCTGAGCCAAACTGCTGAAGCAGTTTTTTTGTGCGGGAAGTTGCAAACAGACAATACAACTCTAAAGTTTTATGTAAGGTTAGGTGAGAACAATCAATAACATTTTTAAAAGGAATACAATTACAGAGTACTTGCACAGTTTAATAGAAAAAAGTATTTAAAGACACAGTAATTCAAATAATATGGTACTGGCACTGGAGTATTATGTGTACAATGATGTCATTTTAAAACCAAAGTGGGTAGTTTACTCAACAGATAGTGCTAGGGCAATTGGTTAATTATTTGGAAAAAATTGTTAGATTGAGATTACATATTACATGTGAAAGTAAATTTCCCATGGATCAAAGTTAAGTGCAAAACATGAACCACAAAAAATACTACAAAATAACATTTTAAAGAAAGATAATCTCCTGATTTTGATGCATGTGTGGGGAAAAAGGCAAGCTGGAGGAACTGCTGCTGGCAAGAGAAGCCAGCACTGATTTCTCTCTAAAAGGAAATTTGACAATAGAAATTAAATGCCTATCCCTGGCCCAGAAATTCCATGCCAGAAATTACGTCCAATGAGACAATTAGAGATGTGCAATTTGAAATTCGCTGCAGTTTTATTTATCATTGTGAATAACTGTAAACAAACTGCAGATCACCAGAGGGATCTTTCAAAAATGTAATTGACATTATGTCACTTCTCTAGTTAAAATCCTTAAATGGCTCCCACAGCCTGCTGATAAAGTCTAAGCTCCTTAGTGAACCATGGAAGACCCTCAAGACTCGCTGTCTCCTCCAGCTGCATCCTTGCTGCCATTACTGCTCCCCCGCCCATCCCCCGGCCCCTCAACCCCATCAGACCACCTCAGTAACCTGCGTGGTCTACATGGGCCAGTGAGCCTGCACACAAGCCTCTATTCCAAATACCTGACATGCTACTCTTCTGACGCTGTAGGACACTCTAGGATCTCAGTTCATGTACCATCTATTTCCGGAAACCATCCCTGATCCCAAATAACACCATAATGTAATTATAATGCATTGCAATCTTACAATACCATCATGCAGTCACTCACTTCTCTGTCTACTCCATTAGATAAACCCAAGGATGGGTTAGACTTGAATTCAGGACATCTGACACGAAACTGCAGCTCTTTCTAGTCTTATGTGCCATAGAATCACTGTCCACCACTTAATATCTCCAAAACAATTCCTTTACGTTTCTATGCCTCTGTTTCCTAAGCCCAAAATGAAAACAAGAAAAGCACCTCCTCATAGAGTTGTTGTGAGCATTAAACAACTTAATCCACGTAGAACACTCAGAACAAGGTCTGGCACAAAGCACTTCACAATATTAGTTGTTGTTATCACTGTTGTTGTTAGAAAAACAGATTCCTGAAATGTCACCTAATTTGACTTTAGGAAATACGATCTCCACAAATGGAGAACTTAAGACAGCAGTGAAGGAAACATACAAGGTGTGCTAAGTCCATCCTATTTCCTTAGTTTTTGTACATGAAAAACAAGAGCGAGGGCAACAAGTTTGCTGAAACAAACGAAGAGGCTCCAGGGAGGAACTTTTAAAACAACCATGAACCAATGAACCATATCAACTGTCAACACATTCCACAGCTGAAAGTTAAGAAGGTCAGTACTGCAGTTCCCTTGGCTTAGATTTATATGCTATAATTTTTATTTTCCTAATTTAAAAAAAAGCAAAAAAGCCCTTTGAACATCCGCTCCCTATGTAAATTCAGAGCTTGAGTCATGGTAAACCACAGAGGCAGAAATATTTATCTCCTCCAGGCCGGCTTGGCAGGCTCTACTGGAGGGATGTAAAATACAGCTGCGTTCACCCTCCCCTTCATTGTCAACAAGGAAGCATCCCCAAACCCAAACCACAAAAGACAGTGGTAATAAAAGGATGCACTGGAAGCTGAGATATGCTGCGGTTTTGTTTGGAAATCGAGGGAATGAATAGAGTCAGAAGTGGTGGCAGGAAACTATAAACTTCACACTAGATGGCTAGGACCAGGCCAGAAACTGCCAGGCAGTGTGAATTATGCAGGAAAATTGCAGAGAGACCACAGAGGGAGAGATTGCGGAAGGTGGGAAGAGGCAGCTGCTCAGGCCAGGGAACAGGTGCTGTCTGCTCAGTCTCCAACAAGGGGGAGGAAAGGGTGGTGTCCTTCAGGAGTAAAGAGCTTTTTAGCTTTGCTCTGTGAATATGAGGAGGAAGAAACCGCTAGCAAAGTCAGGTGGGGCTGACAGAAAAGGCAGGCTTGGAATGAATATAGGCCCTGAACCTCACTGTAGCTTCTATGATATCCCCCTTTTCTGTTTTTTTCTTTTTTCTTTTTTTTTTCTTTTTTTTTTTGAGGCGGAGTCTCGCTATGTCACCCAGGCTGGAGAGTAGTGGCAGGGTCTCAGCTCACTGCAACCTCTGCCTCCAGAGTTCAGGCAATTTTCCTGCCTTAGCCTCCTGAGTAGCTGGGACTACAGGTATGTGCCACCACACCCGGCTAATTTTTGTATTTTTAGTAGAGACGGAGTTTTACCATGTTGGCCAGGCTGGTCTCAAACTCCTGAGTTTGGGTGATAAACCCACCTCGGCTTCCCAAAGTGCTGGGATTATAGGCGTGAGCAACTGCGCCCGGTAGATATCCCCCTTTTCTAATTCAATAAAGTAAACAATATTTTCTGAACTTTAAAGGGATCTTAGAGACTATCTGATCCAGTGGTTCCCAAACTTAGATATGCCCACTCCCCTGCCAAAGTTACCTGGGGTGTTTGTTTAAAATGCTGGTGAATGAACGGGCGTGGGGGCAGGCGCCTGTAGTCCCAGCTACTCGGGAGGCTGAGGCAGGAGAATGGCGTGAACCCGGGAGGCGGAGCTTGCAGTGAGCCGAGATCGCGCCACTGCACTCCAGCCTGGGCGACAGAGCCAGACCCCGTCTCGGGGGAAAAAAAAAAAAAAGTGCTGTTGAATGAAAGAGAGACAGAAAGTAGAATAGAGGTTACCAGAGTCTAGAGGGAGAGAGTAGGGAGTTATTGCTGAAGGTGAGCAGAGCTTATGTTGGGGATGATGAGAAAATTCGAGAGATGGGAGGTGGTGATGGGTGCACAACAATGTGAATGTGATTAACACTACTGAACTGTACCCTTCAAAATGGTTTAAATGGTAAGTTTTATGTTGTATATCTCTTACATGATTTAAAAAAAAATCTGGCAGCCGAAATAAAAAGAAAAAGAAAATGTTGGTGATAGAGCCCCACTCCTACAGTATCTGATGGTATTTTGGTTAATTTTTTTAAAAACTTCTTTTAGAGATACATAATTATGAATGAAATGATGTGCTGTCTGTACTTGCTTCAAAAATGATCAGAGGGTAGTGGCAGTGGTGATGGTTTCAATGAAACAAGAGTGGCGCTGGGTTGATAATTGTTGATACTGGGTTATGAACATGACATAGGGGTTCATTACACTGTTTTCTCCTCTTTTAAATAGGTTTGCAATTTTCTATGATTAAAAAGAAAGTTACAGAAAAAGACTTAATAGGTGGGAGCCATTCCCAACTAAGAGGGGAGTGTGATTAAAGAGAAGGAGGCAAGAGACAGCTTGCTGTGGGCAAGAAACAGCCCGTAAGTCAGTGTGGCTGGAGCATCCCACTCAAGGCAAAAAAAGGAGGGGGCCAGACATAAGGCTGGGGAGCAGGAAGAGTAATACCCTGCCATGTCCTGTTGGGCATATGAACCCACATAAATCTTTGAGTGATGGGGAGACATTTGGATATTCTGAACATTGCAAAGACAGAATTAGACTTGGCCAGGCGCGGTGGCTCACGCCTGTAATCCCAGCACTTTCTGGGGCCGAGACGAGTGGATCATGAGCTCAGGAGATCGAGACCATCCTGGCTAACATGGGGAAACCCCATCTCTACTAAAAATACAAAACATTAGCCTGGCGTGGTGCCACGTGTCTGTAACCCCAGCTACTCAGGAGGCTGAGGCAGGAGAATCGCTTGAACTCAGAAGGCAGAGGTTGCAGTGAGCAGAGATCGTGCCACTGCACTCCAACCTGAGTGACAGAGTGAGACTCCGTCTCAAAAAAAAAAGGAATTAGACTTGCACCCTACCTAGATAGACTACTCTGGTGGCTGTGTTGTGTAGGGGTGGATTTGAGGGAAGCAATTCAGAAGCAAATTAGAAAGCTGTTGTAGGTGTCCTAGGAATTGACTTCAGGACCTATACAAGGATGGTAGTTTGGATGGAGAGGAGGAACTGGAACCAAGGAAGATTTTAGTAAATATAGTCGGCACAACTCAGTGGCTAATTAAACATCAGGGAAGAATGAGAAGGAGCCAAGAAAGACTCCAGGCTTCTAGTTTGGGGAACTGGACAGGCTGCAATCCTATTAACCAAAAGAGGACGTACAGAAGGATTATCGACTGTCATCTAACTGTGTTTTGAAAACAAAAGCTCTTGGTAGGACCCATCATTCTAGACAGAGGACTCTGTGACCTTCCTTCTGTGACAACTACACACTCTCTCTCAAGTGTCTCAAACCCTTTTCTTTCTGTAGACTCCTTCCCTTACAGGATTGTAGGTGATCAGAGATGGGAGAAGGTTCCAGCAGCATGTAGCCTAATGCCTTCCTTGTATAGTTGGAAGGTCTACAGATATTAACTGACTTGTGCAAAACCCTTTTTAATTTGTTTAAGATTGCCCTAACTTCAAAATGAAAAATAACAAACACATACACATAGGCTTTTCCATCAGCTTGACTACCAATCTTTGTTCCTTCTGTAGTACTCAAATACCCATTGCTCCATTTCCTTCTTTTTTGGAAATTTATTTCTGAAATATCCACAATGTTTTATTCTCCACCCTTTGAATGCTACTATTCTAGAATTCACTGAAAAAGCCTTTCTTGTTAATCAAAGCAGCCTTTTCTCTTTCCTCATGGATTTTCCTTGTCTTTCTGAGAGATTTGAATCCTGTTTGCTGCTTGCCTCCTTAAACTCCCTCCTCCTTTGGTCTCTGGAATAATAAGCTTTCCTGGGTCTTACTCTTCCCTCTCTTCACTACTTTACTCCCTCACCATCTTCCTCTTTTGATTCCCCCTCTTCCTCTAAATCTCCAAGCTTCTGTCAGGAGCCCAACACTCTTCTCTTTTTACTCAAATACTGTGAAGCCATTCGCCCTCACACGGTCCACAGTTTCTTCTGTGGTCATAGCTAGCACTGACAGTGGTCCACGTGAAGAAGTCTGTGCTTGTCATGAGTGTGATATGCCAGCTATGTTGGCCCACACCACTTTGCCACATGTGCCTTCTCAGAGAGAAGTAACCCACACTGGCCTGGGGCTCACCACTGGGCTGGACCACAGTAAAAAGGGAGATTGACAAATGAGAGTGGGTTCTGAAAAGCATAGGAGGTTGGGAAAGGATCTAAAAACAACAGTGCATGAAGCCTGCTGAAAAGGCTAAGAATGATGAACTTGGGAAAGACAAAGCTCTCAGGATCCATGGCAGCTTTCTTCGTATTTGTGAAACTTGTCACATGGGATGGGGCATAGATGTATTTTTTTTTTCTGCTTCAGAGAACACAAATTAGGAGGTCTATTCTGTCTCAACAGAAGAAAAAGATCTTGCAAATAACTCGGGTTGCCCAACACAAGAATGAGGCTTCTCTTAATGCAGTGAACTCTGCATATTGCTGAAGGTGTTGAAGAAGAAATGCCTGCTCCGAGAGGGAAAGTGGCCAGATTACTGCTGAGACCCCTTTTCCTCTGATGCTCCGGGAATCGCTCTCTTCATAGACAGCCTGTCAGCACCAAAGACTTAACATGTTTGACATGGAATCAGCCATTCTGTTCAATTACTTGAGTCTATCATTGGTGCTGTTGTTCTTATAGATTCCTGGACTAGAAATCTCAGAGCACCTCTGATTTCTTGCTCTCTTTTTGTCCCTATATAACCGCCTCCAGAATGCTTCTTTGATTTCCTCTTGATTCTTAATTTCCACTGGCACTGTTACAATCCAGATTCATCAAATCACATGCAGATGGTAGTCATTGGATTTTTGAGTTGGAATGAACCCTGGAGAGATCAAGCCCAACCTGCCCCTTTTATAAGTAAGGAGAATAAGAGACAGAAAAATTAGACTTGTCTAAGGTCATGTAGTTAGCAGGGGTGGTTCTAAGCTCCAATACTCTTAGTACCTTGTTCCTTCCATTTCCCTATGATCACTCAAGCAACTAATGCATTCCAACTTAATTAATTTTATAGAGATTGACCATGACTTACCCATGGAATGACTGGTTTATTTGTACAATACTATGATGGTTCATGGTCAAATCACATGCGTTAAAACCTAGAAATTATCCCCAATCTCTTAAGTGCAACAGACCACTGGATCTGCTTTGAGTTAAGTAACACTGTTCTTTTCTGTGCTGCTCAGAGAAACTGCCAAAGGAGGACTGCTGAATTGTGAAATAAAGAAAAACTCTAGCCAGCTCAAGCTCTCTAGAGTCTGTAAATCCAGGTCATTCGGATATTAAATGTATCATTGTACTCCAATGAGTACAAAAATTACATATATCATGTTAACTGGCTATGCCCTGATTATTCCCATAAAGGGTCCTGGACTCACGTTGGTTCTTCTGTTGCTATTCTGGTCTCTTCTAGTTCTTGTGCTTGTTTCAGCCAAGGCAATTTTGCTTCCACTGGACTTTTTTCTAAGAAAAAGAGAACATAAACAATAAGCTTAATTACTATTAATCATTAAGGAGTTGGATATATGATCATATTGGCTGAAGATTTCATTTATAAAGAGGTCATGTTTTTCAAATGCAAGTTGAGTTCCTTAGTAAAATACATTAGGTGGCTGCTGGAATGAATTAAACATTTCTGTTGTATTTTTTTTTAAATTAATACATTATTAAAAAGCAACCAAAGTGATCATGATACAGTTGAATATGCTGTCAAAGTTAACATAAAAATGCCTTTTATAAATCAATACCAATTTCTGTTGTTCATACATTGAAGCTCTTACTTCAACCATATCAGCTTGCTATCTTTGGTTATATTTTATTTTTGTCCATGGAATGCAAACATTAATAGAGAAAGAGAAATAACATGAAAGTTAAGAAAGTTGGGAGGGATGAAAGAGTCTGTGTTATAGTTTACTCAAACTTTTACTGTTGTTGTAGTTGTTGAGGGAGATGATTACCAATTACATCTGGCATGGAAAAACAAACTGTTGCCCCTTTCTGTCCTTTGAAGCCTCCTTGATGTGAAGAAAGGAATAATTTATCTATGAAGTGAGAAATAAAAATAACTTTGGGGTTCTTCAAGGAAACTGTGGACACAATGAAAGTGGCTATGAAAGTATCGTAAGTGCAGAAAGAAGGAGAAAAGACTTCACTGATGGAGTTATGTAGTCAATGTCTGTACCTGTCATGGCAACTAGTGATTTTTCTGCAAGATAGACATACTGAAAAATATTTATTGGATGGCTAATTATGAGGCTCTCTGTATGAATAATGAACCCAAAAATAACAAAAGAGAGTTTTACCATCCTCTCTCAAACACTAAGGAGGAGTCCTTACTAATAGTTGGGAATAATCTTTTCTCCAATTTCAAGATGGAAGATACTTTTCATGAGGATGATTAACATTAAAGAATATGGAAATAATTATGTACAGAGAAGATCATATATCAGAGAAATGATGCCAAATCCTCCTATCCATCGATGCTACCCATTTCTGCTCTTTCATGTAGAACAAATGTGAACTACTGGAGAGATTATAAATGCATCCATAGATCTCCACTGGGAACTGGAAGTTTTCATTCATTCCATGCATTAGTACACATGATAAAGATGACATCATTCCTCCCTCAAAAATCTTACACTCCAGTGGAGAGGTAGCTACAAAGAAGAACGAGAATCTTGAGAAAAGAATAATTTCCTCCTCCTCTATTTCTTCCTCTTTTTCTTGCTCTTCTTTCTCTTCCTCCTCCTACTTTTCCTTCCCCTCCTTTTTTAATCTCCCCCTCTGCCATTCTCCTTCTTTTTCTTCAAGGGAGAGACTGCATTTAATTTTCTTACGTCCACCAAGAAACGTTAGTATAAAACTAGATAGATAGGAGCTACTCCATCTGTACGGAATCAACAGGAGCTCAGTTTTCCCTCAAGATGAATAATTCACATATATCTAACTTCTTTATCTAGATGGGAAGGTCTATTGCAATCTGTCAGTAAAACAATTTTTATAAGAAAGTAGTAAGTTGAAAGGGAAATGCTACAATATTGGAATGGGAGCTAGAAATACTATTTGATTTGAATTTACAATGCACCACAGACTTACCTTTTGGTTTATAACACGGGATGGGAATGACACACTCTTCTTTGATGTGTAATTTCAGTTGTGGGTTGCAGCCCCCAACATGCTCTCCACGGTGGTTAATACACAGAACAACCCGGTACCGTAACCCTCGGCCACAAGTCACTGTGCACTTCAAAGAAGAAAAGACAAGCCAATGCATTATTTTTAAGAGAACCACAAAGGCAATATTTTATCATATGTAAAGGAAAGTCATTAAACTACATAAATATTAAACACAAAAGACTTTTAGACAAATAGTATGTAAGGAAGGGTACCGAGGCTAATTTTCTGTGATGCCTGTATTTCACGGCCCCTCTTTTGTACAACCTTGTTCTACTTCTCAATTGAAAAAGTATTTAAGGTGTGATCATAGTTCAAGAAAATTGAAAATGCCCTGAAATCTTACTGCTCAAATATCAAAGAAACTTGTTACAAGTTTTCTCAAGTTTGATTAAAAGTTTACATGACCCTACCCAAAATAATTTTTGAAGATGAATGAAACCTTTCTGAACTGTCAATAAAAATATAATAAAATTCTGATGAATTATGCCAGAAGATTATTTTTCTATTCTGACTATAGAAGTCAGTCTTGCAAAACTGCTGTCATAAAATGAGGCCATCAAAGATAATTCAGCCAAACACTATAGAAAAAAATACTACAGATGTATCCTGATACATCTATAACTATAACTGCCTGCAGTTAAAGTTAATAAAAATATGCTATGTTTTCCTGAATTTTTTTGCAGCATTTTTTTTCTTGGATTATTTGTTTATGATTTGAAAGTTACTCTTGCCTATGAGTGGAATGTTTTCATGTCATATAAAAATCGAGACTAGCTTTTCATTTATCTGTGTTATAGTTTGGCTCTGTGTCCCCACCCAAATCTCATCTTGAATCGTAATCCCCATAATCCCCACTTGTCGTGGGAGGGACCTGAGAAGGGGTGATTGGATCATGGGGGCAGTTTTCCCCATGCTGGTCTCAGGATAGTGAGTTCTCATAAGATCTGCTGGTTTTATAAAGGGCTCTTCCCCCTTCATGCTCTCTCTCTCTCCTGCTGCCTTGTGAAGGAGGTACTTACTTCTCCTTCACCTTCCACCATCATTGTAAGTTTCCTGAGGCCTCCACAGACATGTGGAACTGTGAGTCAATTAAACCTCTTTCATTTATAAATCAACCAGTCTCTGGTAGTATCTTTATAGCAGTGTGAGAATGGACTAATATAATCTGCATATTGGGGAGTATATATATGTATGCATTTAAAAAATTGATAGACTATATTTTTTGAGGACTGTATTGGGTTTACAGAAATATTGAGCAGACAGTACAGAAAGCCCCAATATTCCCCTTCACCCCTTTTCCCCCCTATGATTTTCCCTATTATTAATGTCTTGCTTTAGTGTGATACCATTGTTACAACTGAGGAACCCATATTAATACATCATTATTAACATAACTAATACATCACTTAATATATCATTATTAAATATTATCATTATTAAATCCAGAGTTCACAATTAGTTGTTGTCAGCTTTTTTAAATTTATAATTTCTTATAATTTCCTTTCTTATTCTAAATAAACATTCTCTTCAATACTCAATATTTGTGTTTTATATTCTTGTTTTTGAGGAGTCCCCTCAAATCTGTACAAGCTTCAGACCCCACCAATTCTGGATCCACCCCAGGGAGGGGCTGAGAGTTCTTGATTGCCTTTGGTTACCTGCTATGGGACAGGCACCTCATTCATTTGTTATCTCATGAATCCTCCTGACCCACTTCTAGGTCAGTGGCTTCAGGCTTATTGAACAGATAAGCAAACGGCCCACCATCTAAGGATCTTGCTCAAGGTCACACAGTTCCTAACAGGCAGAGTGGAATTCCCTCCCAGAGCCATCTATTGCCAAAGCCATGGCCAAGTCACTGCTTTAAGGAGCTTGAAAATTATTTTCTGACCCCCTAAGCAACTTTGTGCCTGGGTATCCCTGGGGACAAGTTTCAAAGACATGTTTCAAGGATATGGAGGCTTTTCTCAGTGTACGCACATTAGGCAGAATATTGGGAAATTTCTCTAGTTCATGATGCCACTCTTGAAACCACTGAACAAATACTTTAATGAGTTTGGTGAAGTTTGAGATTACCCTGTTTTTGGAAAATTGACTCACCTACCCCCTAATTTATCAATTCAAGATATATATAATATTGAGTGGCTGTTTTAGCCAAGAAAGAAAAAATTTCACCCAAAGAGAAAGAAAACAGTACAAGATACAACTATACTACAACTGGTTAATCCAAAGGAGCATCCTCTCCTTTTAAACCACCCTTTTGGGAAGCCAGACACTTCCCCCAATGGCACTGTCAGTGTTTACAACAGTTCCAGAACTCCTCTGTGGAGCTGCATATGTCCTCAATGATGGAAAATCCTCATCACTGAGAATATATTTGATTTTTGAAAAAAGTGAAAAGTATTAAGGGTGAAGTATGGTGCATTAGAAGAGCTAGTTAACATCCTCTATTCTGATAATACATGTAATGATAAAGTCATGATATTTATGGGGATGGAGGGTGATATAAAAGCTCTAAAGCCAACATAAAACATATGACTAGAACTTATGAGAGCTGAAAACAAGCTCTGCAGTTGTAGAAATAATGTTAATTTGGGGCTGAGAAAGTGAAAGTCCCTAATGTCTCAATAACAAATCCTTTTGCAGTTGAGATGATATTCTTTGCTTTCAACAAAATAGAAAGAAGACTTAAATTGCCAGCAGACAGATCCTTAAAAATAATTTTTGATGATAGACCATCACATGAATTTTGGCACATAACTCAAGAGTTCAAAGAACTGAACGACCTTGCTAAAATAAAATCCTTCCATCCTGGTCTATTGATTTATGTGAACAGGCTTTCCCAGTGTATACATGCAAAGCCAAACGAAACAAAATAAGAAACCAATAGTAAAAATTAATAATAAAATCATTGCTGAACATGGCTAATTCTGGTGATGGACTATTTTTTAAGCTCCACTTATCTTCTATAAAGATATATTAATGCATGTACATGATGAACTAAGTGTGTACTCAAATGAAAATGTAGTTTTTGTGTTGTTATTCTTATTTACCAAACTTTGAAATATATATGTTATTTTGACTGTGTAAAATTAACTCAATTCAGAGGAATATTTTAAATAGTTAGGGCCTTATGGCCACAGGAAAGTAAAATAAATTAATTTCAATGATCATATGTATCTTCTTGGAGAGAAGTAGAATACTGTAATTTAAAAAAGACTTTAAAGCATAAAAATACATTATAATAGAATAAAATTCTGTGGGGAAAGTAGATTGCAAATGTGAGTTCAAAGGGAAAAATATGCACAATATCCAAATTGTTAAAGAAGAGCTCGTTCCTGTATTTTTTAAATGAAAGATGGCAAAGACAGAAATTATCATGGCATTTAAATTCCACTAGACAGATTTTTTTGAATGCTGCAACACTCTTATTGTAAAATGTCAACATTCACAACATGTTGAAATGATATTCTTTGTAATTATTTAAACTTGTGATAGGAAATTTCAAATGTCAACCTAAATATATGTGAAGAAATACAAAATTCTCTAATCTTCTTTTTAGGGAGTATGTGACCAAAAATTAATTGATAACTTCTTTCCTAGCAAGTTTGAATAAAGTTCTACAGGGTAATGATGTTTAGTCTGGGGATATCAGAAAAAGACTGATATGGTCTTCACCTGACACTCATTTATCCTTCAAGTTCAAGTGCTACCTCCTTTCTGAAGCTTTCCTGACACCTTCAGGTGGAGTGAATCATTCCACCTTGTGCCTCTGAAGTACTGGGCACATGATACTAGTTATGCACAATACCATACTGTATCACAACTTTGTTTGCATGAACGTCTATGCAACTAGATTCTAAGCTTTTGGGTGGTAGGAGCAAGTTGTATTTACTTCTTAGCACGGTAGCTGACACATTGAATAAATACATGAATAGATATATTAATGTATGTATATGATGAACTATGTGTGTGGGGAGATCACTTAAGAAAGCTGGAGAAACTTGAGTCAATTACATCTCACTCTCCAGAAAATTAAAGGATTAAGATTAAATTATTAAATACCAATGTCTGCATTTTTCATCTTTGACTAATCCAGCTGCATTTTATTTGTTCTGGAGGCTCACTCAGTCATCTCTTTAAAAAGTGAAAACTACGCTAATTTGACATGACCCTTGTTATACCTCTGGGGTGTTTTCCTTCTTCTCTTTTCCTTTATATACAACTTGACCCCACGGATGATTTCTAAATAGGCTGCCCGCCTCCGGTCTTTCTCAATGTTAGGCTATCTTGCCTCAGTTACTTAAAATATATTATGTCTTCACAAAAATTGTGAAGCTTCTTAGTAGCTGCTGGATCAAGGACACACGCTTCATGTCGTGTCAGCATTTCCAACTTAATCTTCCAATTCTTAGTAACATGGCTCATCTCTTCAAATCTTCAACTTCGAGTCACTTCTTGTCATTACTGCCTTTGCTCAGCCATCTCTGTTTGGCCATCTCCCTAACACTAACCCTAACCCAGTGATGCTTCTCAGGTTCTTGCTTGTTTACATTTGTCAAAGAATTTAAAGAATTTAAATTTTAATTCTTGTTTAAATTCTTCAAAGATGGGTTAAGCACCACAGGGGCAACAAATACTTCCTGACTGACTCTGCTTCAACATTCGTTCTTTATACATTTGTTCTTTACAGTACTTAATATTAATTATGCTGGTAATTATATGGAAATATTATTATTAATGTCCTTAATGTTAATTATTTTTACCTATGATGATGCTTGTGGTCTTTCTTACCTTGTCCTCCAACTGTCTTCCTAAGCTCTTTGGAGTAGGAACCATGCTCTTTTACCACTTTTTTTGGTCTCCATGCTGTCTAGTACCATGGTGGGCATATATAAAATATCCCTTAAAATATGAGAATTAATTAAAAGTGGCATATTCTCAAATCTTACCTGAGACCACTCCATGGCAATCCACTTGGGGCAATCAAACAGATTACAAGTTTGCATAACCTTGGGTTTGGGTGCATACATGCACTTCCATTCTTCCACTTGCAATATCTCTCCATGCATGGATTCCTCTACACACACAAAGCTCCGTCTCTGAATCCCTCCTCCACAGGACACGGAACATGCAGTCCAAGGATTATGTTCCCAGCTCAAAAGCAAACAAATAAAATTATATTATTTATTTGTTGTTTGTTTGTTTCAAGTTTGCAAAGATGGTGGCAAAAAATATGGCCTTAAGGTATCAGTTGTGGTTCAGCTGAATGAGCCTGGGACTGGGAGTCATAAGACTTTACTTTTTTTTTTTTTTGAGACAGAGTCTTGCTCTGTCACCCAGGCTGGAGTGCAATGGCACAATCTCGGCTCACTGCAACCTCCACACCCCAGGTTCAAGCAATTCTCCTGCCTCAGCCTCCCTAGTTGCTGGGATTACAGGCGTGCGCCACCATGCCCGGCTAATTTTTGTATTTTTAGTAGAGACAGGGTTTCATCATGTTGGCCAGGCTAATCTAGAACTCCTGACCTCGTGATCCGCCTGCCTCAGCCTCCCAAAGTGCTGGGATTACAGGCGTGAGCCACCATGCCCGGCCTTTTTAAAATTTTAATTTTTTTTTTTAAGATGGAATCTCTTTCTGTCACCCAGGCTGGAGTGCAGTGGCAAGATCGTGGCTCACTGCAACCTCTGCCTCCTGTGTTCAAGCAATTCTTCTGCTTCAGCCTCCCAAGTAGCTGGGATTACAGGCACCTGCCACCATGCCCAGCTAATTTTTGTATGTTTTAGTAAAGAGGGGGTTTCGCCATGTTGGCCAGGCTGGTCTTGAACTCCTGACCTCAAGTGATCCATCCACCTTAGCCTCCCAAAGTGCTGGGATTATAGGCATGTGCCACCACACCCGGCCAAGACTTTATTCTTAACTGCCACACACAATCTCTAGTCACAAGGTACTTAGCTCCTCACATCTGGGGTTTTTGTCAACTGGGAATAATATACCTTCCCTACTTAACCTTCATAAGACCACTGTGAAAATTAAATCAATTAAAATATATAGTGTGGCTGCATCTTCAAACTGCCTCTAAACCGTAAAATACTAATGGACAATATTATCAGAGAATCACAGAACCTCAGAGTCAGGAAGGACCATACTATTCATCTTGGTTTAAAAGGGGATTAAAATTTCTGATTAATTGCAACACTTGAGCTCCTGCTATGATACTCAGTTGTCCAAGATAGGCTTGACAGCTCTAGCGATGGGGAACATCATCTTTTGAGGCAGCCTATTCCATCTAATTCTTAGAAAGATTTCTCCTATTATTGAGTTGAACTCTGTTTTCCCTTAGCTCTGTAAAGTATCTAATATCTAACCCTCAGACATTCTAGGCTATTGCTACAGATGCTACAATTCCTAGCAAACTACTTAAATTGCAAAAAGGAAAAGGAAACATATAACTCACCGAGGAAGAGGTTGGAAGTGGTCGTAGGGCATTATCTCTTTAAATCCATCACTACAAATGAAATCATTGTGAGAATATCATTTCTATAATAAATTAACACATTTATTAATTGACTAATATAATATTTGACATCCCAAGAGACACAGCTCTTTCAAATTGGAAACTAAAAATGTCAAGTGTTATCAACCACTCCCAAAAATTCAGCCACTATCTCTTTAATTGTCAGGAATACCTACGACACAAATTCTCCAGTTCTATTTGAAAATATAGAAAACTAAACTAGCAGTATATTAATTAAAGGAAAAAAGTACCTTGCAATTTAGATAAATTTATTCCTTTTTATAATCACTACTCTCTTAATATACCAGTGATATTAACACACTGTCATATTAGTAGGATCTTCAAAAACCACTTTATTTCACAGAATTTGTCCTTTGAAAGGTCTCTATTAATAATTACGTTCAACCAGGCTTATAGGAAACGGGCAGTTTAGTAACAGGAAATGAAATCCACTGAGAACGCTTCCTTTTCCACTTGCACACTTCTTCCTAAGCCAGCTGGCAGATATCTGGAGGATTCTGGGACTTGATATTTGTTATTTTAAGGTATTGTAGTAAGCCAGGAAACTTCCCCAGGCAATCCAAGTCAGCAGGTACTAAATTATGCAATAGGATAATTTACGCATAGCTTTTTTTGCTTTGGCATTAAAACTTTTTACTTCCTTGCACAATGCATTATTTATACTGAATTTAATGTGAACACTTCAAAAGCCAAAACGTGATAATGGGTGACCCAGTTTAAAAGCTAAAATGGTGAGTGGAAGATATTTATGATTGGCAGATGGACTAGACATTGTACTTGGATGAAGAGAGCAGGAGATGTTCAAAAAGTTCATTATAAAAACACTTAGGAACACATAGCCCACAACAAGAGAAAGCTAGACTGACAAGAGAAAGCTAGACTTGTTTTATCACAGTTTAGAGATAACAAAAAGCAAAAGAAATGAGGCAGATTGCCTTTCTATATCTTGAACAAATGTACTGAAATGCTGCCAGTGTATGGCAATTCTAATCCGGACACTCATTAGGAATATATCCTAATTCCTATGCACCATAGTTACAAATGTGAATGTAGGCACCTGCCACCAGTAGACAAAGTCAGGAAATGGAAATGTATTGCCCTGTAAAGATTGCTCAGTCTCAGTTGAAGCTGATTTGTTTCTTTATGAAGTAAAAAGGGTGTGGACAATGACACAAACCTTGATGGGCAGGGATCCATGCTGCATTCCTTCAGTTTTGGTTTTGGTTTTACATTTTCAGGGTAGTAGTGACAATAATGGTCAGGAACTACCCTCTTCAAGCGGATATCCACACATTCAGCAGAATTGAGCTGATAACCTAAAGTGTTAGAAAAGGAAAGTCTGAATATTGCAACCGTTTCATTTTTACTTGGCAGAGTTATCACTTGCAACACACTTTTTTTTTTTTCCTCTTTAGGAAACTTAACTCAGTGGTTCTCAACCCTGGCTCTATAACAGAACCACATGGGAGCTTTTAATATACTCTAATGCCCAGGTTCCTTCATGGTCCAATTAAGTCAGAAGCCCTGTCTCTGGGATCCAGGAAAACAGTACCTTTTAAAAAAGGTTCTCAGGTTCTTCTCAGATGACTAAAATGCGCGGCCAAAATTGAGAATGACAATTAGTACCGACTGCAGTACTCTCAGCACTTCTAACTGAAAAATTACAATAGTCTCCTCTCAAGAACTGTTTGCAGCCCAGGTGCAGGTGAGTTATTCATTCTCCTCAGTTCATTGTCTTTTCTCCTCATTGTCATCATGGCACTGTGCAAGGCCCTTCTCTCATTTCCATGTAATCTTTCTTCTTCCCTTATTGACACTCCCATTCCAATCCCCGCAACACACCTATTTTGATTTGTTGTTGATATGTCCTTAAATATGCAACTGTCTTATGTAATGCTGCTGTTTTTGTGTGTCTGTTTTTAACTGAATAAATGATAATGTGTTTTAAATCTTGTTCCATTTTCCATTTTTCTCATTCAACATCATGTTTTTGAGAACTACTCTTGCGCTGGGTGATTGCTGGGTTGAATATTTCTTTCATAACATTTTATAATTTGCATATGCAGTACCACATTTTACTCCTCTGCTCCCTTGGGATGCCACAGGCACCTGCA
The DNA here is from genome assembly GCF_008728515.1 of Papio anubis. Taxonomy (NCBI): domain Eukaryota; kingdom Metazoa; phylum Chordata; class Mammalia; order Primates; family Cercopithecidae; genus Papio; species Papio anubis. Next base: position 106,051,273 of record NC_044982.1, on the reverse strand, counting down.
ATACCAATAAGCTTTCCAAATGGGGAATTAAGCATTGTCTATACAAAAAGGAACAAAATCCATCTCCCCATGTCACTCCCCAGCCCTCATCTCACAAGCCTTCGAACAGAAGGAACGAAGACTTATTCCTGATTCTATTAAATCTAATTTGTAGAGTTTCTGAGGAAAGTGAACATTGCAAATAGATGAGTGCTATAAATTTAAAAAGCAAGTCACAAAATGATGCTTCTATTTCCTGAAAGATCTGATTCCAAGTTTCCTGTCACTACATAAGTGTCTTGTTAAGTTAAACTTTTTCAAAAAAAGGTAATTTTTCAAAACTAGAATGAGCTCTTTAGGAAAGAAAAAATGCCCAAAGCCAAGCGCTCTGCTTCTGCCAGTTGATCTAAAGGTCTAAAAATACATTTAAAGTCCTGATTGTCGAGAGGAATCTGATTTTATAAACCACTAGACAGCTTTCTACAAGACACAGCTTGGATGTAAGCTAAGTGCAGAAGGACGGACTGGTATGCATTATAAAAGCAAGGTCGAAACCGCAAGAATGAAAATCCAAATGGAGTCAATAAAATGTTACTTGGGTGCCAACATCTGCCTGAAAGTTGACGATATCAGATGGCAATGGCAATCTAGGTACTTTATCCAGACTGATCTCAAGTGTCTCACATCGACAATTACAGACGAAGACTAGGAAAGTCCATCTAAGTACCCCAGTACCTTAGAGATCAATGAACTAATTTTCTTGATTATCCAAAAAATTCTGAAATTCCATTCACAGACATCACACAGATTTGATTACTAATATAATTAAATTTTGGTAATGCTTTCCTTGTGGGTTTTATGTGTGTGTTTTATTTTCCCCAAAACAAATACAAAATGAGATTACAGCTCCTTGAGTCAGAAAAAATATATATTTGTTCTACATAGAAATAGACTTCTAAATGAAAACAGGGCATAAACAGTGTTTATAATTTGGGGAGAGACAATTAATTTTCCTCTTTTGTTTTATCACAGTTTAGAGATAACAAAAAGCAAAAGAAATGAGGCAGATTGCCTTTCTATATCTTGAACAAATATACTGAAATGCTGCCAGTGTACAGAAAATGGCAGGCACCCCAAAAGCAGCCTAAAATCTCCCTTCTGTTCTTACATCCACTGCTATCTTTGGAGACGATCTCACTGCTAAGTGCTCATGCACATTTATAGTTCCAGCAGGACTGACTATGTCTTTCCATGGGCACCCAAGTATGAGAAACACCTATTCGCTTCCCAAGAATTTAATCAACTGGACTAAGCTGAATCCCACTATAAAATGTCTCCTCTAGAGTAGAAAGTGTCTTTTATCTTATGGATCCAAATGTGAACGTCTCTCTGAATTACTGTGTGTAAGAACAAAGAAATATTTTTTTTTCAAAAAAATAGATGTTTGAGCCAGGCGTGGTGGCACATGCCCACACTCCCAGCTACTCGAGAGGCTGCAGTGGGAGGATGGCTCGGGCCCACCAGTTGGAGACCAGCCTGGGCAACATAGTGAGACCTCACCTCTACAAAATATTTTAAAAATTATCCAGGCATGGTGGCACATGCCTGTAGTTCCAGCTACTTGGGAAGCTGAGGCTGGAGGATTGCTTGAGCCCAGGAGTTTGAATCTAGCCTGGGCAACTTAGTGAGACCTGCCTCTAAAACAAACAAAAGAGAGAGATGTTTGTTTTTCTGCAGAGTAAGAGTATCCAAAGAGTCATAAGTGACCCAAAGATGTAAAGGAGCCTTTGCCTCATAAAAATGCTTATAACATTCAAGAAAATTCAGGAGGAATTGAAAATAAACTGAATGAATGTCAGAGCTGGTAGAAACTTGAAGAGGACTTACTCCACTGGTTTGTTTTCATTGTATTAATTTTGTGATTGTGCTCTATTTGTGACAAGGAATAGATTTCCACTTAAGGTAGTACTATTAAATTCTTTTTGTGAATATGTTTATTTAAGTTGAATAAATGTCCCCTTAAAGAAAAATCCTTAAGTAAATAATAGTGCAGGAATAACACAGATATGGCAAAAATAGTGATGGCAATATGGCTCCAGCTGCTATCCAAAGACACTGGCTTAAAGAGGCAATGTACACTTTGTGGTACACACAAAGTGGAGTATGTACCATCATCTCCTGGAGGATTAACCACACCCTGGGGTTTCTGACTCAGTAGGTCTGTGGTGGGGCCTGAGAATCTGCATTTCTAGTAAGTTCCCAGGAGATGCTGATGCTACAGGTCCAGGAAGTCCACTGTGAGAATCACTGCTGCAAGATCATAATCAAGTGGTCTATTGCCTCAACCCTGGCCCTAGGAAGAACTAACTGGCGAACTGGGGAGATTCACTTTTACTTTCTTTCTGTGGCACTATTCAGTTTTCTCTTCCATTCCTAGGGATGTAAACTTCTTCTTGGGCCTGGGCTGCCCAGTGCTTTCCACAAAAGTGCCTGCCCTGTTGTTTCAAGGGGAGCCTAAATTCCAGAAGAGAGAGATCTGCCTGCATATTCACAGCAACCTGGCACTGACTGAAGAGCCCTCCTTCATATACCTGTAGTTTAAAGGAGATAGGCCAGTTTCTGACTCTAAGTAAATTGATATTCCGTAGGCTTCAAGGACTGAAAACATGTGGAGCTAGGTTGGGCTGAAGGAGTATTTATTCTAGCTCTTCAAACAAGACCATACCTGAGCCTGCGTACCCTGACCTGGTCCCAGGTGTAGTAGGTGGTTTAGGGGAGGCACAAGGGCAAAGTCATTTAGAGCATGACTCTGGTATCAAGCAGACCTGGCACCAGATCCTAGCTGCACTGTTTATTAGCTGAACAACATACTACTGTATGCTCTTTACACTTTCTAAGTGTCAGTTTATTCATGTATAAGAGAAATAAAAGAGACCTTCCTTAGGGTTTTCTTGAAGAATAAATGTGATTATGAACAACTAATCCATGGCTTGACACATGGTAAACACCTAGTATCACCGCCTGGTACTCTAAGGGGAAGCTTCAACATAAATCCCTATTCTAGTAAGTCATGGTTCCTGGGTTGCATGCATTTATTCTTTGATTTAAAAGGTCAGTTCAGAAAAAGAATTCTTTTGACAGTAGCTCTAGTTGCCTCCTCATTTGGTCCAGGGAGTTGCCAGTTCTCCGTATCAAACGGACAATTATCTTCCACCAGAGCATGAAAGATGCTGCTTTTGTAGCGTGTGTGGAGCCCTGCATTACACTTGTCCTAAAACTTTCCTCAACCGACTATGAAAATCTTGAACTAGGCTGGGCACGGTGGCTCACACCTGTAATCCCAGCACTTTGGGAGGCCAAGGTAGGTGGATCAGCTGAGGTTGGGAGTTCGAGAGCAGCCTGGCCAACATGGTGAAACCCTGTGTCTACTAAAAATACAAAAATAAGCCAGGCAAGGTGGCAGGCACCTGTAATCCCAGCTACTCAGGAGGCTGAGGCACGAGAATCACTTGAACCTGGGAGGCAGAGGTTGCAGTGAGCTGAGCATGACACTGCACTCCAGCCTGGGCAACACAGCAAGACTCCGTCTCAAAAAAGGAAAGGGAAAGGGAAAAGAAAAGGGAAAGGGAAAGAGAAGAGAAGGAAAGAAAACTTTTAACTAAGCAGACAATAAGCAAGACTTTCCCCTTAACACTTAGTAGAGACTCTTTCTCTTTTTAATAAGCTTCTACTCTTGCACCTGAGAAGAAAAAAGTTGTAAATCTAATGTTAGAACCAACATACCCATTGACTCAACCAGGCTGGGCAAGTCACTCCATCTTTCTGCTTCTCAGATTTTTCATAGAAAATTAAAAATAATACATACTTTAAGGGCAATCAAGAAGAGAAATGCAGTAACACACGCAAACAAGTTTGTTTACAGTTTTTTGTTTTTTGGGGGGTTTTTTGGGCTAAAAGTAAAAGGTGTTTTCCAAATCCAATTTTGCACCTGTCTTCAAGAGTAAAGGCAAAAGTATCTTATCCATTAACACCATTGCATTCAGGCTGCTGAGTAAGGTGCTGTGTGATCAGACATCTCTAATCACCACGCCAATTTTAAAATCAGCTTCAAAAATGCAAATGCGTAATTTCTCTAACTCTGAGCTCTAAATATTCATGAACAAAGCCTGGGCCTCACCTCCTCCACATGTCACAGTGCAGGGAAAGAAGTCAGTTTGTCTCCACTGATGACTGATGGGCTGGTAAAAGAAGAACTGAACCACGCTGTCTTTGGCTGCAGTGTACCTGGTCTGGACAAAAAGAACTGTGAGAACACACGTGCAAACAAGGAGCTAGTGCTTTCCACACCTTTCAGAATAAGATAAATGTTCTTCATGTATGCAGACAACCACCCATCCATTAGAAAAACTATGGGGCAGGAGTCCAATAAGTTTAAGATGTGATAACATTTCATTAAGATTTGTCATAAATGGGGGCTCAGGTGATCTTCTGCAAATCTCCCTGGAGTCATTTTTCCAGATAATTCCATGCCTGTGAATGGATTCACAAAAAATGTAGGTAGACATTTTTTTATTTGTTCATTTCATATTGTTTTTCTTCCTGAAACATTTGATGTTAATTTTCATGACAACAAAGGTTGAGAATTGATTTGGGTTTGCTCACAATATAGCACATAGCGGAGGCTCTTACATTTTTAATAATAATATATTTAAGCACACCCTTCTGAAAAATTCTTCTAGAAGCGCAACTGCAAGAACTCGACTTAAGTGTACAAATACATGGTGTTTAAACAGTCTAGTATCTAATTAAAAGGAAATGGGGGCCAGGCACGATGGCTCACACCTGTAATCTCAGTACTTTGGGAAGCCAAGGCAAGTGGATCACTTGAGGTCAGGAGTTCGAGACCAGCCTTGCCAACATGGTGAAATCCCATCTCTATTAAAAACACAAAAATTAGCCCAGCATGGTGCCACATGCCTGTAGTCCCAGCTACTCAGGAGGCTGAGGTGGGAGAATCTCTTGAACCACTGTCTAAAAAAAAAAAAAAAAAAAAAAAAGGGAAATAGGGGCACTAATGAGATAATATATGTTAATTAGTTCCATTTAACCATTCCACAATATATACATATTTCAAAACATCATGTTATACACTATAAATATATACAATTTTTGTCAATTAAAAATGCTAAGAAAAGATTAATGTGGCCAGCACAGTGGCTCATGCCTATAATCTCAGAACTTTGGGAGGCCAAGGTGGGTAGATCATCTGAGGTCAGGAGTTTGAGACCAGCCTGGCCAAGATGGCAAAACCCGGTCTCTACTAAAAAGTACAAAAATCAGCCAGGTGTGGTGGTATGTGCCTGTAGTCCCAGCTACTCAGGAGGCTGAGGCAGGAGAATAGCTCGAACCCGGGAGGCAGAGGTTGCAGTGAGCTGAGATCACACCGTTGCACTCCAGCCTGGGCAACAAGAGCAAAATTCCATCTCAAAAAAACAAAAAGAAAAGAAAAAAATAATGTGTTAGAAAAACCAGGCCAGGCACAGTGGCTCACACCTGTAACCCAGCACTTTGGTAGTTCAAGGCAGGAGGATCACTTGAGGCCAGAAGTTTGAAATCAGTCTGGTCAACATAGCAAGATCCTATCTCTCCAAAAGAAAAAAGTTTAAAATTAGCCAGGTGGGGTGGCATGCACCTGTAGTCCCAGCTATAGCTATTGCGGGTGCTGAGGCAAAAGGACAACTCGAGTCCAGGAGTTTGAGGCTGCAGTGAGTCAAGATCACGTCACTGCACTCCAGTCTGGTAAACAGAGCAAGACTCTGTCTCAAAAAAACACAAAAAAGAAAAAGAAAAATCTCTAAAAAATGCAACTGGAAAAACAAACAAACAAACAAACAAAAACAAGAAATAAAATTAGGATAAAAAATTTTACCAATAAAAATAAATATGGTGGGCCGGGCATGGTGGCTGACGCCTGTAATCCCAGCACCTTGGGAAGCTGAGGCAGGCAGGTCCCTTGAGGTCAGGAGCTCAAGACCAGCCTGTCCAACATGGTGAAACCCTAGCTCGACTAAAAATACAAAAATTAGCTGGGTGTGGTAGCGCATGCCTGTAATGCCAGCTACTCAGGAAGCTGAGGCAGGAGAATCACTTGAACCCAGGAGGCAGAGGTTGCAGTGAGCCAAGATCGCGCCATAGCACTCCAGCCTGGGCAACAGAGTGAGACTGCATCTCAAAAAATAAAATAAAATAAATAAAATAAAATAAATGCAGTATTATAAAAGATATTTCATATGAGAAATGCTATATTTAGTGGAAGAAACAACTTATCAAAATAATACAGTTTAATTTTTTGAGGAATTTTAATAAAGAATATCAATAAATCTGCTACAATATTTCTTTAAAAAATAGAGATAATAGACAAATACAATGAAGAGGCAGTATTTAATGATATAATCGCTTAGAATTTCCTAGACTTTAAGAAAGACAGAAGTCTCTGTTTCAAAATCTTCATTCAGTTCTAGACATTTAAAAAAATAAAACAAAAAGCATAAAGCAAAATCCTAAAAGCTATCATAAAGAAAAATATGATTACCTAGAAAAATGTGAAAAATCAGATTAACATCACATTTCTCACAAGAAATACTGGATTCAAGAAAACAAAGTCAAGTCCTCAAAGTGATGAGGGACAAGAATATTGGATCTGGAATTCTATAACCAAGTTATTAATCAGTAATCAGTTATCAGTTATCCATCTATAATCAAATGATCAATCATTAATCAATGAAATAAAGATATTTTCAGACACAAAATGATTCTGAAACTTTACCACTCAGAGATATTCACTGGAAAAAAAGAAAAAAAAACTACTAAAGAATGTACCAACTAAGAACTAATATAAATACAGAAGTAGTGAGATGCAAGAAGCAATAACGATTAAATAAATCAGTAAAGCTTATGAGAGAATCTAAACAATTTTTTGTTTAGATTTTTAAAAACCACTATTTTAAAACATTTTAAAACCACTATTTTAAACAGCACAGTTTACAGAGATAGGATACACTGCTAAGGAGCTTTGTTTCTGGCTGTAGCAGGACTGCTTGTTTCTGATGAATCTCCCCAGTGAGAATAAGTAAAAATGCTGCATAAAATTTTCTTTTTTCTTTTTCTTTTCTTTTTTTTTTCAAGATGGAGTCTCCCTCTGTTACTCAAGCTGGAGAACAGTGGTGCAATCTCAACTCACTGCAACCTTTGCCTCCCAGGTTCAAGGGATTCTCTTGCCTCAGTCTCTGAGTAGCTGGGATTACAGACACACACCACCCTGCCTGGCTAATTTTTGTATTTTTAGTAGAGATGCGGTTTCGGCATGTTGGCTAGGCTGGTCTCGAACTCTTGACAGCAGGTGATCCACCTGCCTCGGCCTCCCAAAGTGCTGGGATTACAGGCATGAGCCACAGCGCCTGGCCCATAAAATATTTTTAGTGTATTTTAACGCATCAGAAAACTACCATGCTAGTGAGGATTTGCAGGGCTAAGATCACAGACACAAAAGAAACTTAGAAACGTAAGCAAATTTGGCATGACATTTCGCTCTACCTTTTTGCTCAAGGCATTTTCCAGTTTGCAAGTGGTGGCTGAGCAGCTGAGAAACTGGACAAATCTGTCATCAGCCTCATGTAGTGGAAAGCGAACACCTAGAGCTCAAGGCCTTCCAAGGTGTCAGGTGTTGGTAAACACCCCAGGTTCCCAACCCAGGACCCCAGAAAGCTCTATCACAGGAATAAAGTAAACTGGAAACAGGACAACCTTCAAAGGGAATAAAGCCCTGGTTCAAGTTATTTCAATTCCTTGTTGGATAAAGATGACTGGTTGCTAAACTAGCTGTCTTCCAGAAGCAAAAATAAGATATCCAAAATAATCCAGTTGGAAGAGTGTTAGACTGAAGATCTAGAAGCAAAAATAATCTGATAATTTTTAAAGGGGATTTTAACAAAGAGTATCAATAAATCTGCTACAATCTCAAATTATATCCACAACCTTTCTTCTATAATATACAGCACAAACTTTAAAAGTAACTAAGAATACAAAAAACAAAATTTAACGACAACCCAAAAAAGTGAAAAAAAAAATAGACATTATAAACATAGTGACAGGAAATCCAGATATTGGTATTAACTGATGAAAATATAAAAATTTAAGTACACCATTACTACCTCCTGCAACCCAGGCCTTGGCTTCAGTCTTGTTTCCCCGTAGGAGGGGCCTAGCAACACCTTATGCTTTCCCTATGATCATAACATAAGTGTTGGAACACTTATGTTATGGAACACAGCTGTGGGCTGTGTTTTTCAGAGAACTTGGAATAAGATTAAAATATTCAAGAAATCAAATCATAAGATGGGGAATTTCACTGGAAAAAAAGAAGCTATAACTAAAATGGAAAGTCTAGGAATAAAAGATGCAATAATTTAAATCAATATCTCAATGGATGAACTTAAAAGTGGATTAAAATAGACTTTGGCAAATATTTTATAAAGAGCCAGATAGTAAACATTTTAGGTTTTCAGGCTACATGGTTTCTGTTGCAACTATTCAATTCTGCTAGTATAGTGCAAAAGTAGCCACTGACAATATGTAAACAGATGGAGTGGCTGTTCTGATAAAACTTCATTTACGAAAACGGTGATGGCCTGCTGGTCATAATCTGCTGATCCCTGAATTAGACACACCTGAGCAGAGGATCAGTAAAATGAAAGATGAAAAGAAAGTGGAAATGAGACAAATTGGATACAGGTAAAGGTACAATCACAGTCCCAGAAATACAGAACAAAGAGCTTGGGACAGAAGTTAATAATAAATGAGAATCTGTCAAAACTGATGGTGGATCCCAAGCCACAGATTCATGAGACACCTGGACCTCAAGCTGAAGAAAGGCACTAATTACACCATAGCCCAACCAATGAAAACTCAAACCAAAGGGAACACACTTAAAAGCAGATGAAGAAAAAGGACAAATTACCTTTTAAGGAACAAAAAGCAGACTGACAGCTGACTTATCTACAGAATAAATTGAAGTCAGAAGACAACAGGGAGATATCCTCAAAGTGCTGAAAGAAACATTTTATAACAGAAGGGTGGATTCACTAGTAAGATGCAATGATTCTAAATGTGAACATACCTAACAACCTAGCCTTAAGATATATAAGGCACAATGCACAGTCATGGGGTAGTTTTAGCACATCTCTCATGATAGAATAAGCAGACAAAAATCAGGAAGGTAATAATTTTGAATAACACTATTACTAAACATGACCTAATTGACAAACGTAGAACACAACAGAAGACTACAACATCACATTCTTCCAAACTTTGTTATATTCTGAGCCACAAACCAAGTTTTACAAATTTTGAAATATTGAAATAATATGGAGTATGTTCTTTGACCACAGTAGAATTAAGCTATAAAAATAAATTTTAAAAAGGATTACTGGAAAATTCCCTCATGCTTGGATGTTATACTTCTAAATAATCCACAAGTCAAAGAATATATAATTATGAAACTTACAAAGTAATGTAACTGAATGATGAAGGAAAACATTTCATATCAAAATTATGAAATTAAATATAAGGCATGCTTTGAGAGAAATTTGTAGACTTAAATGTATACGCTTTAGAGAGAAAAGATGAAAATTAATGATCTCATAATCCATCTCAAGAAGTTTAAGAAAAAAACAGCTAATGGGATCTAAAGAAGTAAGAGTGGACATAATAAAGATAGGAGCAGACATTAATGATATGGAAAGAAAACTAGAGTAATACAGTTATGAACCCAAAAGTTGTTTCTGTGAAATGTCTAATAAAATTGATAACCCTCTGATGTGACTGAGCAAGGAGAAAAGAGTAGGCACAAATAGTCAATATCAGGAATGAGAAAGAGGACATACTACAGGATGTTCAGAAAGTGAACAAATAATAGGAGGATGCTATGAAAAGAAAGTATGCCAATAACTTTTTAAAAGTTAGTTGAAATAGACAAATTCATTGAAACAAAATGGACACAAGAAATAAAAAAATCTAAAGAGTCTGTATCTTTCAAAGACATTAAATGCATAATTCTAAATATTTCCTGGTGCACACTGCCAAACATTTAAAGAAAAAAATGACATCAATCGTTTGCAAACTATTGCAGAGAATAAGAGGAAACACTTCTAAACTTGTTTTATAAAAGCAGAATAAAATGCCAAGACCTGAAAAAGGCATTCCAAGAAAACAAACAAACAAACCCTTTCCTGCACATAGGTACCAAAACAACAACAATAACCTTAAGTAAAATAATTTAAAATCACATCCAGTGATATATAAAAGGATATACCTTTTTACAAACAATAAAATAATAAATAATAACAATAAATGCTATTTTTTTTTTTTTTTTTTTTGAGACGGAGTCTCGCTCTGTCACCCAGGCTGGAGTGCAGTGGCATGTTCTTTGCTCACTGCAACCTCCACCTCTCGGGTTCAAGTGATTCCCCTGCCTCAGCCTCCCAAGTAGCTGAGACTACAGGCACCCGCCACCACGCCCGGCTAATTTTTTGTATTTTAGTAGAGATGGAGTTTCACCACATTAGCCAGGCTGGTCTTGGTCTCCTGACCTCATGATCCACCTGTCTCAGCCTCCCAAAGTGCTGGGATTACAGGCGTGAGCCACCACGCCCGGCAACTAACAATAAATTCTAATCGAAAAGAATAATGAACAAGTAGGTTTATCACAGGAATATACAGTTGGTTTAATATTTGAAAAATCAATGTCATTTATTACATTAAAAAGGAAAAAGGAGAAAACCATGTGATCATCTCTAAAGATGCAGAAAATGCATTTGATACAGCTCTATGCTTGTACATAATGAAGCAAACTAGAAAAGAAAAAAATTCTTTCACCAAACAAAATATCTATAAAAAATTTTATAGTAAACATTATATATAATGGTGAATTATAGGGAACTTTGCTCCTGAAGTGAGATGCATAACAAGGACAGCTGCCATCTTCATTATTTGCAGATGTCACAATTGTGTATGTATACAATCCAAAAGAATTCACAAACTATAAGTATTAACACATGAATATAGTCAGAATATAATGTCAATACACAAAAATCAGTATTCCCACACCCCAGAAACAAATAGAAACTTAAAAAATACCATTTATAATAACATCAAAATAACAAACGCCTGAAAATAAATTTAATAAAAGACATTAAAGACATAGAGTAAAAATTATGAACATTATTGAGAAAATTTTTAAAGAACTAAAAAATGTATGGATATGCCACATTTATGAATTGAAAGACTTAGTATTGGAAAGTGTCAATTTTCCTTAAATTGACATAGAGATCCAATGCAATTCCAATCAAAATCCAGCTGATTTTTAAAAACAGACAAGCTGATTTTCAATGATATAAAAATGCAGTGTCAAGAAAAGCAAAGATAATCTGCAAGAACAAAGCAGAAACTTACACTACCAGATATCAAGACTTATTTTAATGCTACAGTAGATATATCACAGTGGTATTGGCACAAATAAACAGATTGATGAAACAAAGTACAGTCCATAAATACATTGTTGTTATCAGACTTCAGAATAGGCAATGGATCATTCACCTAATGACTCCAGGTCAATTAAACAGTAATATAGAAAAAAAATTGATTCTATTATACCTCACAATATATACAAAACAATTTCTAGAGTGATTATAGCCTTTGGTGTGGAAGGAAAAATAATAAGACTTCTAAAAGCAAACATAGAAGAATATCTTAGGGGCTGGCATGGTGACTCACACCTGTATTCCCAGGACTTTGGGAGCCCAAGGCAGAAGGATCACTTGAGCTCATGAGTTTGAGACCAGCCTGGGCAACACAGCTGGATCCTGTTACAACAAAAAAAAAAAATTTTTTTTTTTTAATTTGGCCAGGTGCAGTGGTTCACATCTGTAATCCCAGCAGTTTGGGAGGCTGAGGTGGGTGGATCACTAGAGGTCAGGAGTTCAAGACCAGCCTGGCCAAGAGGGTGAAACTCTGTCTCTACTAAAAATACAAAAAAATTGCCAGGTGTGGTAGCATACACCTGTAATCTCAGTTACTCGGGAGGCTGAGGCAGGAGAATACCTTGAACCCAGGAGGTGGATGTTGCAGGGAGGTGAGATCATGCCACTGCACTCCAGTCTGGGTGACAGAGCAAGTCTCCAATAAATAAATAAATAAATAGCCAGGCATGGTGGTGTGTGCACATGTAGTCCCAACTACTTGGAAAGCTGAGGTGAGAGAATCACCAGAGCCCAGGAGGTCAAAGCTGCAATGAGTCACGATTGTGCCACTGAACCTCAGCCTGGGCAACAGAGCAAGACCCCATCTCAAAAAAAAACAACACACACACAAACAATGACAAAAAGAAGAATATCTTCATGATTCTGGATGAGGCAGATTTCTCAACCAGGATACAAATAGCACTAAGAATAAAGTTAAAGACTGATAAACTACATTACAGTAAAATTGAGAACTTCTGTAGAGGGAAACTGATAGCCCTAAATACATTTAATGGAGAAAAAAATGAAAATAGAATGAATTAAGAATTCAGTTCTAGAAGCTGAAAATATAACACCAAAATAAACCCATATAAAAATAAAAGAAATAAATAAAAATTTATATAAATAGACACGTAAAAAAAAACTCTGAGTTAATGAACAAAACAAAAATGTAGTTGTTAGATGTCTCAGAGACAATGTTTGGATGGTCTGAGTAAAACAACAATTACACAAGGAACCAATAAACGAGTTTAGGAATGAAAGAGACATAGTTATAGGTAAAGAGGAGACTATTTTTAACGATAAGGGAATACCATGATTACATTTGAAGAGCTAAGTTTGAAAAATGAGAGGAATTGGATACTTCTCTAGAAAAATGTAAATTTCAAAATTGGCTAAAATAATAAGCCTAAGAAAAACATAAATGGTTTCTAAGTCTTCTCCATTACCACTGAAAAGAAAAATAAAAGAGAGAAATAAAAGGCATTAAGCCAGATGTGATACAGAAAGAGAAATCCTTAGCGCAGTAGACACATTTCATTGCCTACCAACATCCATTTCTCCTTTCCATTTTATAGACACTCAATTTTGTTCATGCTCATTCCTCCCTCCTGTGTCTTACATATACATACATACATCCTGATTGTTCTTTTTTTTTTTTTTTTTGAGATGGAGTCTTGCTCTGTCACCAAGCTGGAGTGCGGTGCTGCAATCTTGGCTCACTGCAACCTCTGCCTACCAGGTTCAAGCGATTCTCCTGCCTCAGCCTCCCAAGTAGCTGGAATTACAGGTGCCTGCCACCATGCCCAGCTAATTTTTGTATTTTTATAGTAGAGACGGGGTTTCACCATGTTGGCCAGGATGGTCTCGATCTCCTGATCTCGTGATCCACTTGCCTCAGCCTCCCAAAGTGCTGGGATTACAGGCATGAGCCACTGCACATCCTGATTGTTCTGAGTGAATCACCATGGTCACATTTACCTTGCTAGTGGCAGGACCTATGAGTGTTCCGCTCAGATACACAACTGCAAAGAGTGTCACTGGCCAACAGCCCCAGTTCTGGGTCAAGCTTCCCATGGGATGCTCCTAGCCAGTGACTAAGCACAGCAGGGATACTGAAGGCAGAGCTATTCCTGGGAGACACTAGAGTCCTGTGATGAATGACTTTGGCTCAGGGTCTCCTCTCTAGCTTTGCTGAATTGTCCTAGAACCTACTGCATCTAAGGTGCTTGCATTTGACCTTCCTTCCTTCCCTCTCTCGTTCACTCATGGTCAGATTTTCAGTGCAGGCTGACGGCTCTCCCAGCATCATCCTGCTCTCCCACTTTTTTCTCATAGGCGTTTCCTGAATAAATTCTTGTACTTCTCATCCTGCCTTGGCATCTGATTCTTAGAGGACCCAGATGAACACAGTAGTGGGTGGTATAAAGTGGGCACGTGACCCAATTCTTGTTGATGAGAGGTGGTAAAAGGTCTACCGTGGAGTTTCTGGGGTTTCCTTGCTGAGAAAGTCCACAGGAAAGAAAAAGGCCTACTGGGCTTCCAGAGATCACATCGTCTTGTCCACATGTGACACCTGGACCAGTGCCTTTTACTTTCAGTGCAGGGCAAATATACAACAGCTTACTCAAATCCATGCATGATATCCTCAAATGGGCCCTAAATGCTGCCAGTGGGCACACTATCTTTCCCCTAGTCCCTCGACACTGCCATTCTTGTCTTGCTGCACGTTCTTGGTGGTGTGGCTGGGACCCCTATCCAATCCTTGGCTGCCTTACAGCTCTGCACCTAGGGAGACCATCGGATTTACTGTTCATGCCAGGATGCTTCTGAGAGTGAAAGGAGGAGCCACTAACAATTAAGTTGGGGTAACAAGCACAAACTGGGCCTTTTCTGAACAAAATAGGACCCATAGTCTCTCTACCCACACCTCTCTGCTAAAGTGTCATTTTGCCACCACCATGTCACCCCCTGGCCAGCCAAGAGTACATTAAATTTTCTAGATGTCTTCCATTACCACTCAGGAACTGAAGGAGACTACGGGGAGCTAAACTCAGACTCAGCCTGTGACTAAACGTTTCATGGCACTAATTCCACTTTCACTCTCATGTGGCTTCTCTGGGTTGTTGCTGATGGAGGTGGAATCCCCATGAGGCACTTTCCTCTGGAAGCTCTGCCTGGAGAGGGAGCAAAAGCTCCTTTTCTGCTTTTAGCTTTCCTTGAAAGCCTCCCTGCCCTGGAGAGCGACCACCATCATGAAACACGTCTTGCTGCCTGCTTCCTTCGTCCTGGCGCCAGGAGAGGGAGAAGGCTTTCCACATCCCGGCTGGATATGCCCTGCAGTGCACGTCCTCCTGAGGACACTGGACCGAGACGCACCCTTACTGGAGAAAGGCGCATCCTCTCCATGTTATAGAAGATGTGCTATGGATTAGGACCCCAGGCTTGGCCCTGGAAATGTTATGGGGACTAAATCAATTTGGAAAATCTTCATCTTTCTCCACTAAGCGTGGCTTTCCACAGACTAAGCTAAAAATAATAATAACCCTACTTTAATAATGAAAAGATGAACATGAATGCTTTCTCTTGCACTCCTGCTAATCACCCATCTGCCATACCACTGCTGTCAAGTCCACAGGGCAAACAGCTCTGATGAAAAAGGAAATGGTGAAGTACAGAGAATGGCAAAAGAGAAATGCATATTAACATCTGCAAAAGTGTATTACCACTGTTTGATGAGGAAAATGAGTTTTATAATAAAAGCATGTGGTCAGCCATGGTGGCTCACACCTCTAATTCCAGCTCTTTAGGAGTCCGAGGCAGGAAGGTTGCTCGAGCTCAGGAGTTCAATGCCAGCCTGGGTAACATAGTAAGACTCTGTCTCTACAAAAAAAAAAATTAAAATTAGCTGGCTGTGGGGCTGTGTGCCTCTAGTCCCAGGTAATTGGAAGCTGAGGCCAGAGGATTACTTGCAGCCTGTACTTGGCCTGGGTGACGGAGCAAGACCTATCTCAAAAACAAACAAACAAAACCGATGGTATAAAAATGAATTCAAATTCAACTACTTGACTTGGCCACTTCAAAAGAATTTCCAAAATTTGTGAAACAGATTTTTATGTAAAACTATTCATAGTATATCTACATTTCTACACATATCTTAGCTGTGAGTTCTGGTAATTACTAAAGCAGTGTATGAATTGCTTTAACCAAGAAATTTCCCTCAACAGACCACATTACAGAAAAATATGCAATATTCTAAAAGTTTCTGCCTTTGGAATGAATGATAAATGCTTACAATGAGACAGAATCCCAATGACTGAGAGGCATGAGGAAACAGGTAAATTTTCTTTTCTGCTGGCACTGTTAGGGGTTGAATTGTGTGCCCCAAAAACAACATGTCAAAAGCGTAGCCCACAGTATCTCAGAATACTATCTTATTTGAAATACGGTCTTTGCCAATGTAGTTAAGGTAAGGTAACTGGGAGGACTTAATCTAGTATAAGTGGTGTCCTTATAAAAACAGGAAGTTTGGACTGGCCAGGTGTGGTGGCTCATGCCTGTAATTCCAGCACTTTAGGAGGCCAAAGTGGGCAGATAGCTTGGGCCTAGGAGTTCGAGACCAGCCTGGCCAACATGGCAAAACCCCGTCTCTACTAAAAATACAAAAATTAGTCCAGCGTGGTGGAGCGCGTACTCAGGAGGCTGAGGTGGGAGAATGGCTCGAACCCAGGAAGTGGAGGTTGCAATGAGCCTAGATTGTGCCACTGCACTTCAGCCTGGGTGACATAGTGAGCCTCTGTCTCAAAAAAAAAAAAAAAAAAAATTGCATGGGAGAAACTGAGAAATTTGCACCCAGAGGCAGACATGCACAGAGGGAAGGTGATTCCTGAACTCGAAGAATTGAGGCGAGAGGCATAAGACAGCTTCTCCTTCACAGCCCTCAGAAGAAACCAATCCTGCCAACACCCTGTTTTGGACTTTCAGGCTTCAGAACTGTGGGACAATAAATTCGGTTGTTTAGGCCACTCAGTTGTGGAGTACTCAGTAACAACAGTCTTGTGAAACTAGTATAGGCACTGACTCTAAAACTGTGTCTTGTTGAGTTTTGAAACACCTGTGAACGTATAAATGTAGCCACTATCTGCACTGCATTGAAAGCCTCCAACATGTTCTTTCAGAGAACCAAGACAGGCAGTTTCAAATCCTCTTGTGCCCGGATAAGTTAAATATGCTATCATAACTCCCCAGAAAGAGAAGAAGCTCATGGGTTGACAGCATAAAAGATATCTAGAGCTGAGGAAACTGAAGATGGAGATTGTACAACTGAGGACTAGTAGAAAAGCAATCAGAAAACATTTTCCTGAAGAAACACAAAATATCAGAGTGGAAAAAAAATGAATCCCTAAGAAGACAACTAGATGAAAAAGGAAGATTTCAGAGCCCAAGAAGAGAAACTTTTTTTTTCTCCCCGAAGATATATATGTTTTTTAAAAGATGAGAAAATCTACCAAAAGTAGTTAAAAATTAACCATGGAAAGATATGTCTTTATCAAAGTCATTTAATTTTGTTTTTTCAGATATCCTCATGGGAATATACTTAAAATTGATATTCACAAACGTCTACTCATAGATGCAAATATTCAGTAAATTCTCACTGAATTAATAGTGTATATCTTGCTGTCAATCCATGAAGCACATGGCATCAACTACTGTACTTAGCCAAGACTCACTACTGCTACCTGGGGGCAACCTGCACATATTGAAGAAGCAGGGCCCTAATGCAAAATATCCCTTAGTGTTATGACAAGGGTCATCCATGAAAAGCAGGTCATTGAGGGCTGGGCACGGTAGCTCACACCTGTAATCCCAGCAATTTGGGAGGCTGAGGCAGGAGGATTGCTGGAGGCCACAAATTCAAGATCAGACTGGGCAACATAGTGAGGCCCTGTAGCCACACACAAATAAAAAAAAAAGAAAAAACGGAAACAGGTTATTCAGGAAAACAAGCATATATAATGAGAAATCCACTGGAAGAAGGAAATGTGCAATTTTCAAGAATGGTCCAACCATGAAAATATAGCTTCTTAAAGAGTAGAAAAAAGAAATTTTTTTTTCTCATTGGTACAGTGAGATGCTAAGCTGCAAAATCTGAGCAACAATACCTGTAAGACAACCTAACATCTCATTGATGTCTACATATTTTACTCTTTATGTAAGAATACAGTAGTGTTCAACAGTATAGTTATCAAAAGCCCATGAAATAAGGTCTACTACATGAACTGTAGCAAAGTGTGTGCCTCAACCTCGCTCAGCGCACCCACAGCGGTGCTAAATTAGCACTGATTATGCAGGACTGGTATTCACTGCCTCATCCTCTCTCAGGTTGAAGCCAGGTCTTCCAGTTATAGACTAGCTTTTGTTGGTTGACTGGAATGGAAAGAGATACAATGAAACACAGGGACACAGGTCTGACTGTCATCAGTGACCTCACAGGCACTTTTAACCTCCCACTCAAAGTACAGCCATGACTTGATTGTGTGATGGGCCAGGAAGAGATGAATGGAAGCAGAGTTCCTTATCTTAGCAACAATACAGGCTGGGAAATACTACAATGTTTGGAACCAAAAAAAAGGAAATGATGGAAAAGGATACTTCCCAGAAACCCACATTATTTGGACAAGCTCCCAAGTCAGGAAAAAAACAACATCAGAGCCACTCTTACTTCAACATAAGTGTCTCCAATTTTGCCACATTCTCCCCTACTAAGTACAACACATCCATGAGAGACAATTGCTGTAGGTATGAAAATGAGGCTCTATTTATGCATGAGTCAGACAGTTGTCTGTAACACCCTCTTTGATAAATGTATTTTTCAAAACACCTTTTCAGTCTAGACAGATCAAAAGCTTTCCAGGAGTTGAAGTCAAAGTCCAGAACTGTTTATTAAATCTGAGAGAGCCAGAACTTAGAGACAGGAACATAGAGGACTGAATATGAATGCAGACACTGTATCCTGAATGTGCTGTTAAAATGTACTCTATTGGCCGGGCGCGGTGGCTCACGTCTGTAATCCCAGCTCTTTGTAAGACCAAGGTGGGTGGATCATTTGAGATCAGGAGTTTGAGACCAGTCTGAACATGGAGAAACCCCATTCCTACTAAAAATTAAAAAAAAAAAAAAAAATTTAGCCAGGTGTGGTTGGTGCATGCCTGTAATCCCAGCTACTCAGGAGGAGATTGCAGTGAGCCGAGATCGTGCCATCTCTCTCTCTCTGTCTCTCTCTCACACACACACACACACACACTTTTTAAAATTTACTCTATTAAGAGATGAGTACATAATTTGGGCAAGAAGGTGTAATTTTTAATTATGCACATAGTATGTGAATTCATTCTTCCATTTGCTTTTTATTATTTTTTATTATTATTATTATTATTATTATTATTATTTTTGGTATTTATCGTTTACTTTAATACATTTTCTGACAGCTTTATTGAGGTATAAATGACACACAGTAAACTGTACATATTTAAAGTCTACAATTAGATGCTCAAGAAACTATCACCACAATCAAGATAATGAATTTATCACCTCCAATAGTTTCTTCCTGTCTCTTTCTAATCTTCTCTCTCTAACCCTCCTTCCAGTCTCAGGAAACCACTGATCTGCTTTTTATTACTATAGATTAATTTTGCACTTTCTAGAATTCTGTATAAGTAGAATCATAAGTATGTACTTGTCTTTGGCTTCTTTCACTCAGCATAATTTCGAGATTTGTTGATATTGTTGGATGTATCAGCAGTTCATCCCTTTGTATTGCAGAGTAATACTCTGCTGTATGGATATACAACAAAAAGTAAAAATGTTATAATCACTTTCAAAAACAGTTTGAAAAATTTCTTTAAAAGTTAAACATATGCCTATCATATTGCTCCATCATTCATATCCTAGGTATTTATCCAAAGTAAAAGCATATCTCTATTTATTATTATTATTATTATTATTATTATTGAGATGGAATCTTGCTGTGTTGCCCAGGCTGGAATGCAGTGGTGTGATCTTGGCTCACTGCGACCTCTGCCTCCTGGGTTCAAGTAATTCTCCTGCCTCAGCCCCCTGAGTAGCTGGGATTACAGGTGTGCGTCACCATGCCCAGCTATTTTTGTATTTTTAATAGAGACAGGGTTTCATCATGTTGGACAGGCTGGTCTCGAACTCCTGACCTCAGGTGATTCACCCGCTTTTGCCTCCCTAAGGGCTGGGATTACAGGCATAAGCCACCACGCCCGCCCAGTCACATTCTTCCTTTTAAACATTATTTTAAGAATTAGATACTACAAAATGTTATCCCCTCTAAAATAGTCACTGTTGTTTTCAGTGTTTCCATTTTGAAACGTATCCTTCCACATTATTTTTAAAAATATGCACACACACATATACATATATGTGTGAGTACATACAAACACATAGAAATATGCAGTTTATGTGTGTGTTTTTATAAATGGTATCAATAAACAGTATACTGTTAAGATCTACTGATGCTGATACTGTAACCAAACAATATCTCGAAATACTAATCTTTGTGGGTGCTTTCCTCATTTCATCATTGTATTACTCTCTCCTATTCAGTCAGGGACCTCCAAGTTGACTTAAGAAGAATACAGATTCTCTGAGTAGTACTTAAAAGAGAATAAAATGCCAGGCGCGGTGGCTCACGCGTGTAATCCCAGCACTTTGGGAGGCCAAGGCGGGCGGATCACGAGGTCAGGAGATCGAGACCATCCTAGCTAACACGGTGAAACCCCCTCTCTACTAAAAATGCAAAAAATTAGCCGGCGAGGTGGCAGGCGCCTGTAGTCCCAGCTACTCGGGAGGCTGAGGCAGGAGAATGGCGTGAACCCGGGAGGCGGAGCTTGCAGTGAGCTGAGATCCGGCCACTGCACTCCAGCCTGGGCGACAGAGCAAGACTCCATCTCAAAAAAAAAAAAAAAAAAAAAAAAAAGGTAATTATGGCTTCCCCAAAACCTTTCACAATATGACTGTCTAAGAAGAATATTGGGTCAATGCTTTAAGAATATGACACAGAAGTCAGAAACATAAATGTCTGTGGAGGCTAGGCAGATGATATAAATGCCAGATCAGGATGAATGGCAACCAACCACTTATGCCTTTAGTGTTAGGGACACAATACGCAGTGGTGTGGACCACTGCAGACCCGAGACTGGAAGGCAGCTGTTCCCCAGTTACAGTCAATTATTGCTATTGTAAAATGCAAGCTAGTTGTCAGCTCTTCCCATTTTTACAGAGATGCGGGGGGGGGGGGGAAACAAAAAACAAAAGACCTGATCTTTTGATGTAAAAATCTCTCGATTTTTAAGTGTTGATTATTCAAAATCCATAGCTTCAGAAACAAAACAATACAGTGTGCAGGCCAATACTTGGCCGGTCCCATTGCAGGCTGAATTTATATCTCAGGGATTGGGATGGGTTAGCAACTCTCATCTACCTTCGTGCATGTTCCTCTGCTGACACAACTGATGTCTCAGTGAAACATTCCATGACAAATTAATATATAGAACATAGACAGCTTTTTAAAGTTAATGGGTTTTTTTCATATAGAAAAATATAACTGGTAATTGGGGCTATTTTCTAGCTTCCATTTACATTTTGGAACAGGTTTCTGAAACAGGATAGGAAAAAACCACACACTGAACTATCTTTTTCATTTCCTGGCATTTTCAAATTTATCAGAAGAGTTTCAAACTGTGTCACCTTGGAAATATATTGGCCACTATACTTCATGTCCTCTGAATGAGGGAAGATGCCCCAGCAGTATCCAGAAAGGGGACATAGGCTCATGGTTCCAGAGAAGAAGAGTTCTTCTGAAGATACAGACACTTGTGACAAGTGTCTGTCATAGAACATCTGGGGAAGCAAATCCTGATCTTCAATCAGCCCACTGCAAGACTGCATATTCTAAGGGTTGAAGGTTGAAATAAAGATCCCTTAAGGATAACTATCTTAAAGGAGGGTAAGGAATGAGCCCCTGTTGTCTCTGCTCTCCTTTGCAAGGCGAAGACATGCAGCGGCACAATACTGGTTTAGGATATGGTGCATTTAACCATCCGCTGTTTTCACCAAACTCTATCTAAAACTGAACACAGCTGCTTGGGAGGTTGAGGCAGAAGGATCAGTTGGGCCCGGGAGTTCAAGGCTACGATTGCAGCTGTGAATAGCCACTGCACCAGCCTGAGCAACACAGAGAGACCCTGTTTCTTAAATCAACAAACAAACCAACAAAGCAACCAGAGATTATAAATAGAGAAT
This sequence comes from Papio anubis, assembly GCF_008728515.1. NCBI lineage: Eukaryota > Metazoa > Chordata > Mammalia > Primates > Cercopithecidae > Papio > Papio anubis. Next base: position 106,029,395 of record NC_044982.1, on the reverse strand, counting down.
CAATTATTCCCCCATAAAAGTGAAGTTTGTTTTTAACTGTCAGGGTTAGCAGCAGAAATTTAAGAGTGCTGAACAATCTTTAAGAATGAACTGCCAAGATGGAAATATTGATGACACATGCTCTGTATTAAAAAACAATCATTGATGACCTCTTGCTAAACAAACTTACTGTTTTAAAAATAAAGATGTTCTGGGATTCAGGTACATGAATTTTATGAAGAGGATCATCCTACCTTGAAGATGAAATCAGCCATCAGAGGTCCTGGAATCTTAAAGGTTTGCCTCTCGGAGCCCCTCTGAAATTCCACTGTTGTGTTTTCTACAACAAAGACGCCAGGGCTGTTAAAGCTGTGTTCTCCTTTGCTTCCTTGAAGTGTTTTTGATTCAATAACTACAATTAAAATATATGACTCAAATAAGAAACAATCTTAAAGGCATTTTATTACAAAAGACACTTTAGCAAGTACAATGTCAGTATATGATATCAAAACAATGTCAAAATAGCCACTCAGTTTACAAACATTAATTGATATTGATGAAATAGATATAACAGATTTTTAATTGTCTATAGAAAAGGAGCTAACAAGGGTGTCAGGCCCTAATAGTTCTACTCAATTCTTTGGAGACATTTCTAGCATAAGGGGAAAGAGAAAACTTTTCTTTCTTTATATGTTTTCATGATGTAGCTAATACTCAAAGTAAAGCTATGTTCACTCATTTTATTACTTGTCAAAAGATCTTATGCCTACTCTTTTAGACAAAAATCACAGCAAATTTCAAATTTGCTTTTTATCAAACAAAACTTTTCATTTTGAAATAATTCTAGATTAACAGGAAGTTGCAAAAATAGTATAGAGAGGTCCTTTGTAACCCTCCTTCCCTTTTGTCTAATGTTTACATGTTACAAAAGTATAGTCGAATATCAAAACCAGGAAATTGACACTGGTACAATATGTGCATATAGTTCAATGTCATTTTATCACCCACCATCACAATCAAAATACAGAACCATTCCATTGCCACAAAGACGTCCCTTGTGCATGAAACCCCTTTTTTCGAATTTGCTTTCACATGAACAAAAGTGCTTTTAAGATTTCCTACAGAAAAAAATGTTTGCTTATCACAGTTTAAACAAAAAAGCATTTCTACTTTATTTAAATTTGTCTTTCCTCCCTCTTTCTTTTTTTTTTATTTTCTTTTAAATTTGTCTTTCTTCCCTCTTTCTTTTCTTTCTTTTATTTTCTAAGTGTCACCATACTTAGTAGATCTGGTTTCATGTTGAGAGAGGCAATAAAAAATGTATATACAGCTAGATTCTGGGGCACCTGCATTTCTGGCCCCATATTTTTCTCTAACTTTCTGCCTTGGGTTTTCATTGCCTCATATCTAAAATGAGGAGTCAGAGCAGTCAATCTCCCAGGTCCAACTCTATTTTAAAACCCACACTTGATTCAATGATATTATACCAGTCTTTAACAATTTCAAACAAAGAACACAAAGGAACCAAAATTCCACTGAGTGTCAAAAATAGAAAGCTGATAAAATGTGACAAAATAGTCTGGCATTAGGGAGCTTCCATCCATGGGCTCCTGGGCTTTGGTTGTTTTCATTTGCTGGATTTTTCTCTGTCACTGGAGCAGCTGCAGGAATTCAAGTGCCCTGGACAGACTGCATAACAGGCATTAGGAGACATCCCTGATTATCCCTGACAGGCAGGCTGGGAACTTTTCTGGGAAAATTCAAAGGCTGGACATGAGCTACTTGATCTGGAGGAGTCATTAGCGGTCGAAGAATAATGCTGGCTACTTTCAGGCACACAAAACCCCAACCACTTTGGCCCTGATCTCCATGACCGCAATAGATTTTTGGAAAGTGTGAGATTAAATTCATTTCCTAGTTCCAATGAAGATATAAAACTGAGTGTTATAAAGCGAGTTGTCAGTAAAAATGAAATGGGGAACTGGAGATAGTAAGGGGGCCCTACAATGGATGTCTCTAAAGTCAATGAGAAAAAAAAAAAAACCATGAGCATTAAGGCAATATCAAGACGCAAAATGAAGTTGGACATAACGCATCCTCACAGAAGGCATGCAAAATACAAGTTTCTAGACACTGATTTAGCCTGAAATGACTTGATTAAATTCAAGTAGCGTGCAATGGATTCCGCGGCTGTGTTGGGGTAGTAATTGTTTTACCATTGTGCTAACCTTCTGGACCACAGCGTTCCAAGTTGCAGATCGGGATGCAGAGTTGGGGCAGGGGGTGTAAAAATCTGGGAAGGTGATCTGGGAGGAAGGGACGACCAGTTGCTATGATATCTATTCCCTAAACCAAAGGCCAGCATTTTTGTTAACTTGGTTTTGATATTTTGTTTTTAATACAGAATCTAGCCACTATTTTAACAGTGTCTAAGAGTCTCAGTGACACAGATATAAAAACACAAGGAGCAAAAACAATGTTCAAGTTCACGTTAATTACCCAAACCACTCTGCTTCTCCACTAAATGGTACACTTATTGTAAAATATTTTTAATTTCAGTATTTCAAAAGGCTTCCAGTTCTCTAAAGCACAAACACTGGTTGCCTTTCTAGGAGGCAGAAAGCAGGTATTTTGACCTCGATTGTGTAAATGGGTAAGCAGAATCAAAGGTGAATGAAGAAAGACTGGTGAAGTGATTCAGTGAAAGTAGAGTTTATGGACACAAACAATTCTGATAATCTGGATTAACAAAGCCATTGTGCCAAATCCACAGCAAGGTGGAGGCCGATGCAGTTCTTTAAAAGTTGTCATTTTTATTGGTGGCAAACTTGCTTCTCCTCTGTGCTGGTGCCTCTTAAAAATAAATGATTGATAAAGGAGTTTGTGGTGTTTCAATCAACAATTCAGATGATGACTTACGGATACCTTTAAGTTTTTATTAATTTCCACCATTTCCCCATATTTACTGCAGCCCCATGTTGTGACAAAGTGTGATTCATGGCTAGTGAGAGCTGCATGTGGAAGCCCTTCAGTTCTCAGAGGTTTCACTGACCCTCTGTGGTTTCTGCAGCAAGGTGGTTAGTGTGTGGGAGACCCCAAGAAGCCTATAAACATCCCCACCAGTATTAAGGGAAGAGAGTGTGAGCCTTCTTTTCTGCTGCCCACAGCCCAACTTCTTTCTCCTCTCCAGACTTAAAACTGAGGGGAGGGAGGGAAGTGTTGGGGAAGACATGATAGGTAGTCTCAAAAAGAGTAAAAATTAGAAATCATGACTTTCTTTTATCCCCAAGTCTTCACAACTCAGGTCTCTAGTGATGCCTTTAAATATTTTAATCCATTACTAGCTATTTGTAAAAGAAATTACGCCTAGAAAAATGACAGATGCTTCTAACTGCTTCTAGTTGAAGGGTCTGCATTGAGAAGTATCAATGTTCAGGCTTCTTTCAAAAAAGGCAGGGTCATGGTAACCATCCCCAAGAGGTCTCCCTAAATTCTAAAGGCCATGAAAGTACTGTCAGGTAAATGTGGAATGGGTGTTTAGTATGGCTAACATAGTTATAAACACATCAAACTTATATGTACAGTAGAGCTGTAATTGTATATGCTAATTTCATTCATGTCAATTTCCCTTGATTGGTCATTAGGTACAGTACCCATGTTTATTTATACATCTCTATATATGGTAATCAGGGCTTAAAGGGAAAATATTATTCCAATTGAATTGGAGGTTTTTGGTTTATGATCTCTTGACTTCTTAAGTTTATTGCTAGTCAAACACATTTAACGCTGAAGTTTTGCTGCAATAAAATCTGTTTTGCAGGGATCTGCTTATTGCTTCCATTTTTTAAGGGATGCACCCCTGGAAAATTTGGGGCTGTGTGCTCCCCATAATGCTGTGGCAAGACTTGGGACAGGACTGGAAATTCAGGATCTAAACAAACACTTCTAGGCAGTATGTAAGATGGATATTCTGTAATTAAAATTCACTCCACAGCAAAGAGACTGACATTAATGTTGCTGGGTATTTTCGGTTCTTAGTAATGCAGTCTTTTGGATAGTTATAGTTAATGTGGATGTTAAAAAGAATGACTTATTACTGCAAAATAAGCTTCATTTCAGAAATATCTCTTTTACAAATAAAAATTAAGAAAAAAGTTCCATAAATCCAGAAAATAAAACCACTTCTATATTTAGATATTCAGAAATGTTAACTAAGTGCTTAGTAAATGAAGCCAGTTCTATTCATCAGCAAAGAAGGATAACTTTCAGAAATACTTCTACTGCCAATTGTGAGATTGTTCAGAGAGGGAAATAGTCCAAGCAACAATAGTCACTCTTGAAGAAATGGGAACATTTTTGAGCCCTGTTCTTGGAAGAGTGCCAGTCTTGAATATAAAGTTATGTTGAATATGCCAGAACATACACACATAAACGAATTTTTGTCTCAAAGTGTTCACCTTTACTTATTCTGTTTACTGTTTCCTTATTCTGTTTTTACAATTTATAAAACTATATTTGGAGCTGAATTTTGGGGAATGGCCTTTAATATCATGAGACTATCAAGACCATTCACTGCGTCTTTTTGTTTTTTAACATCTTTTCCACATATAATTTGCATGCCATAAACTTTGCCCTTTTAAAATGCATAATTTAATGGTTTCAGTGTATTCACAGAGTGAAGCCATCACCATCATCTATTTATTACTTCAAACTCACAGTATTCTGGGAAACCAGTGTCGGCCTTCAGGAACCCCTAGACGGGAAGCTGTGAAGTGCTAGCAGCAAGGCTTGTTCTGATCAGCCATATTCACTGATAAGGTTTTGTGTTTTAAATTTTGTTTTGTTTTATTTTTTTGTACCACTTTGCTGAAATCCCCAGAACATTCCCAAATCTTACTTTACTCTCCATGTATTATTATTATTTTAGAGACACGGTCTTGCTGTGTCACTCAGGCTGGAGTGGCAGATTGCAGTGGTGCAATAAGAGCTCACTGCAACCTTGAACTCCTAGGCTCAAGGAGTTGCTTAGACTACACGCCTGTAGTAGCCAGGCTACTCCTTGGACTATCTCAGTCTCTTAAGTAGTTTGGACTACAGGCATGCACCACTATGCCTAGCTAATTTTTTAAAAATTTTTTGTAGAGATGGGGTCTTCCTGTGCTGTCCAGGCTTGTCTCAAACTCCTGACTCAAGTGATCCTCCTGCCACAGCCTCCCAAAGAGCTGGTATTACAGGTGTGAGCCACCGCACCCAGCCATCCTATACAAAATAGTTTATTTGACATATTATTCGGATTTTATTTTCCCATGAGGGGATTAATCTTCAACAGTAAATTTCCCATTGGGGTATGAGAACAGAAAAATTCAGGGTACAATACAGATAATTTCCCTGGTTATATAGACTATTTTACCCACTACAGAATAGTTGGGGGTATTCAACAGGGTACTACCACCCCCAAGAATGGAAATAAAGGAAAATCTTGAATTTCTTCAAGAGAAATTCCAGGCACCTAACTAGCCTTGAGAAGTAAATGAGCAACTTCACAAGCAGGAAGGTAATGGTGGATTACAACAATAGCCAAAAAATGTTGGAGTCACAGGATGTATGGTTCCCTATAGAAACTAATGATAACATTTTAACATATGTCCCTGAGTAGTTTTTCAGGAAATCTAGATCCCTACCAAATGGATCCACTGGCACACAGACCTCCATTAAGAGGGAACTGAGGCTGAACACTGACTGCCTTTCTTTGTCCTACATTTCTTCCTGAGGCACCTGGAGATCACGCCCAAGGGCCAGATCTAACATTCTTTTCTGCTAACTCCAAGTCTTAGGCAAAACTTCCCTTTCTTAACCAATAGCAAATCAGAAAACATTTGAATCTACCTATGGTCTGTAAGCCCCCACTTCAAGATATTCCACCTTTTCAGGTCAAACCAGTACATAGCCTCCATGTATTAATTTGTGACTTTGCCTGTAATGTCTATCTCCCTGTCTTTAAAAATCCTTACATGTAAGACATCAGGGAGTTCAGGTCTTAAGCATGAGCTGTTTGATTCTCTTTGCTTGGTGCTCTGCAATAAATACCTGACTGTCTGTGGCTGCAAATCCTAGTGTCAGTGTTTAGCTTTGCTATGCCAAGCAGGTGGACACAAGTTTGGTAACATTACCCATCAACTCAGAGAAAGTTTCTTTTGCTTGTAGGTTTGGTTTGCGGCTTTTTTTGTTTTGTTTTGTTTTGTTTTTGTTTTTTGGCTAACTAAACTTTCAGGATATTAAAAAATGTTAAGATTAAATTCTACTTACAGAGGTGGGCAGGTCCTTTCACTGTAATTCTCACACTTCGACTCCCCAAAGGAACAGCTATTACATTTTCTTCTCCTGGGAAAGAATAGAACACAACTGCAATAAAACCAGTACGCTAAAGGCCTATGAAAATGATCAAGTCAATCAAAACTGGGGGCATCTGTAAAATATTCTTAACTATATTTCATTCCTGCAATCCTAGCACTTTTGGAGGCTGAAGCGGGCAGATGACTTGAGGTCAGGAGTTCCAGAGCAGCCTGGCCAACATGGTGAAACCCCATCTCTACTGAAAAGACAAAAATTAATCAGGCGTGATGGCGCATGCCTGTAGTCCCAGCTAACCGGCAGGCTGAGGCAGAAGACTCGCTGGAACCTAGGAAGTAGAGTCTGCAGTGAGCTGAGAACATGCCACTGGACTCCAGCCTGGGCAACAGAGTAAGATTCTGTCTGAAGAAAAAAAAAAAACAGGAAATCTTTGGAAATCACTAACTATGTGTAAAGCAGATGAATATTACATAATTTCATTTAAATACACCCTTAAATAACTACTACCTCAATTGCCTTTACTCTAATGACCCAATCCATGTGCTTTGATGAGGGTCTGCAAACTGTGGCCCCTAGGCCAAATCTAGTCACACCTCTTCATTCATTCATTTAAGGCTGTTTGTGCTCTTCAAGGTAGAATTGAGTTGTTGTAATGAGACCATATGGCTCAATAACACTAAAATATTTACTGTACTATCTGACTTTTCACAGAAAAATTTCACGATCCTTGGCGTAGACAATTACCTACTGGAAATCCTGGTCCTCACAGATGTTTTTTGACACTGCTATACGATCTGATAATTTAATTTTTGTGTTCACATAATAATCAAAGCTCATGTATGATATTGTATCCCACTAGTTCCCTATCTGAACATTGTCTGTTTCTAAATGAAAATAGAACATTATTAACGCTACGAATTACTTCAAGCATATATTTTTGTCTAACTTATGCAAAACAATTTTTTTTGGATAAACTCTCCAGAGTGAAAGTAGTGAAGCAAAGGATATCAATATATTGATTGACTAGTTTGCAAGTTTTTATTAAATAGAAATACCTGTTTATAATTAAAAATTAGGAAATGCAGGGGGGGGCGCCCAAGATGGCTGAATAGGAACAGTTCCAGCCGCTAGCTCCCAGCGTGAGTGACACACAAGACGGGTGATTTCTGCATTTTCAACTGAGGTACCAGGTTCATCTCACTGGGGCATATTGGACAGTCAGTGCTGGTCCGACCAGCAAAAGCTGAAGCAGGGCAAGGCATCACCTCACCTGGGAAGCACAAGGGGGAAGGGAATTCCTTTTCCTAGCCAAAGGAAATTGAGACACACAACACCTGGAAAATCAGGAAACTCCCACCCTAATACTGCGCTTGATCAAGGGTCTTAGCAAAAGGCACACCAGGAGATTATATCCCACACCTGGCCGGGAGGGTCCCATGCCCACAGAGCCTCCCTCATTGCTAGGACAGCAATCTGAGATCTAACAGCAAGGCGGCAGCGAGGCTGGGGGAGGGGTGCCTGACATTGCTGAGACTTAAGTAGGTAAACAAAGCTGCCAGGAAGCTGGAATTGGTTGGAGCCCACCACAACTCAAGGAGGCCTGCCTGCCTCTGTAGACTCCACCTCTGGGGACAGGGCATAGGTAAACAAAAAGCAGCAGAAACCTCTGCAGATGTAAATGTCCCGGTTTGACAGCTTTGAAGAGAGCAGACTGCCTACTTAAGTGGGTCCCTGACCCCTTAGTAGCCTAACTGGGAGACATCCCCCACTAGGTGCAGACCAACACCTCACACCTCACACGGCTGGGTACACCCCTGAGATGAAGCTTCCAGAGCAAGAATGAGACAGCAACACTCGCTGTTCAGGAATATTCTATCTTCTGCAGCCTCCGTTGCTGATAGCCAGGCAAACAGGGTCTGGAGTAGACCTCAAGCAATCTCCAAAAGACCTACAGCTGAGGGTCCTGACTCTTAGCAGGAAAACTAACAAACAGAAAGGACACCCACACCAAAACCCCATCAGTACGTCACCATCATCAAAGACCAAAGGCAGATAAAACAGCAAAGACGTGGAAAAAGCAGGCAGAAAAGCTGGAAATTCAAAAAATCAGAGCACATCTCCCTGTCCAAAGGAACACAGCTCATCGCCAGCAATGGAACAAAGCTGGATGGAGAATAACTTTGACGAGTTAAGAGAAGAAGGCTTCAGTCAATCGCACTTCTCAGAGCTAAAGGAGGAACTAGGTAACCAGTGCAAAGAAACTAAAAATCTTGAAAAAATAATGGATGAATGGATAACTAGAATAACCAATGCGGAGAAGATCTTAAAAGAACTGATAGAAATGAAAACCATGATACAAGAACTACATCACAAATGCACAAGCTTCAGTAACTGACTCGATTAACTGGAAGAAAGAGTATCAATGATTGAAGATCAAATGAATGAAATGAAGCAAGAAGAGAAGTGTAGAGAAAAAAGACTAAAAAGAAATGAACAAAGCCTCCAAGAAATATGGGATTATGTGAAAAGACCAAATCTACATCCGATTGGTGTGCCTGAAAAGTGATGGGAAAAATGGAACCAAGTTGGAAAACACTCTGCATGATATTATCCAGGAGAACTTCCCAAACCTAGTGAGGCAGGCCAACATTCAAATTCAGGAAATACAGGGAACACCACAAAAATACACCTCAAGAAGAGCAACTCCAAGACACAATTGTCAAATACACCAAAGTTGAAATGAACGAAAAAATGTTAAGGGCAGCCACAGAGAAAGGTCGGGTCACCCACAAAGGGAAGCCCATGACTAACAGCAGATCTCTTGGCAGAAACTCTACAAGCGAGAAGAGAGTGGGGGCCAATAATCAACATTCTTAAAGAAAAGAATTTTCAACCCAGAATTTCATATCCAGCCAAACTAAGTTTCATAAGTGAAGGAGAAATAAAATCCTCTACAGACAAGCACATGCTTAGAGATTTTGTCACCACCAGGCCTGCTCTACAAGAGATCCTGAAGGAAGCACTAAACATGGAAAGGAACAACCGGTACCAGCCATTGCAAAAACATACCAAAATGTAAAGTTCAACAATACTAGGAAGAAACTGCATCAACTAACGAGCAAAATAACCAGCTAATATCATAATGACAGGATCAAGATCACACATAACAATATTACCCCTAAATGTAAATGGACTAAATGGTCCAATTAAAAGACACAGACTGGCAAACTGGATAAAGAGTCAAGACCCATCAGTTTGTTGTATTCAGGAGACCCATCTCACATGCAGAGACACATTGGCTCAAAATAAAGGGATGGAGTAAGATCTACCAGGCAAATGGAAAACAAAAAAAAGCAGGGGTTGCAATCCTAGTCCTGATAAACCAGACTTTAAACCATCAAAGATCAAAAGAGACAAAGAAGGCCATTACATAATGGTAAAGGGATCAATTCAACAAGAAGAGCTAACTATCCTAAATATATATGCATCTAATACCGGAGCACCCAGATTCATAAAGCAAGCCCTTAGACACTTACAAAGAGACTTAGACTCCCATACAATAATAATGGGAGACTTTAACACCCCACTGTCAACATTAGACAGATCAACGAGACAGAAAGTTAACAAGGATATCCAGGAATTGAACTCAACTCTGCACCAAGCAGACCTAATGACAACTACAGAACTCTCCACTCCAAATCAACAGAATATACATTCTTCTCAGCACCACATCGCACTTATTCCAAAACTGACCACATAGTTGAAGTAAAGCACTCCTCAGCAAATGTACAAGAACAGAAATTATAACAAACTGTCTCTCAGACCACAGTGCAATCAAACTAGAACTCAGGACTAAGAAACTCAATCAAAACCGCTCAACTACATGGAAACTGAACAACCTGCTCCTGAATGACTACTGGGTACATAACAAAATGAAGGCAGAAATAAAGATGTTCTTTGAAACCAACAAGAACAAAGATACAACATACCAGAATCTCTGGGACACATTCAAAGCAGTGTGTAGAGGGAAATTTATAGCACTAAATGCCCACAAGAGAAAGCAGGAAAGATCTAAAACGGACACTCTAACATCACAATTAAAAGAACTAGAGAAGCAAGAGCAAACACATTAAAAAGCTAGCAGAAGGCAAGAAATAACGAAGATCAGACCAGAAGTGAAGGAGACAGAGACACAAAAAAACCTCCAAAAAAATCAATGAATCCAGGGACCAGTTTTTTGAAAAGATCAACAAAATTGATAGACCGCTAGCAAGACTAATAAAGAAGAAAAGAGAGAAGAAGCAAGTAGATGCAATAAAAAATGATAAAGGGGATATCACCACCGACCCCACAGAAATACAAACAACCATCAGAGAATACTACAAACACCTCTACGCAAATAAACTAGAAAACCTAGAAGAAATGGATAATTTCCTGGACACTTATACTCTCCCAAGACTAAACCAGGAATAAGTTGAATCCCTGAATAGGTCAAGAGCAGGTTCCGAAATTGAGGCAATAATTAATAGCCTACCAACTAAAAAAAGTCCAGGACCAGACAGATTCACAGCCGAATTCTACCAGAGATACAAGGAGAAGCTGGCACCATTCCGTCTGAAACTATCCCAATCAATAGAAAAAGAGGGAATCTTCCCTAACTCATTTTATGGGGCCAACATAGTCCTCATACCAAAACCTGGCAGAGACACAACAAAAAAAAGAGAATTTTAGACCAATATCCCTGATGAACATCGATGCAAAAATCCTCAATAAAATTCTGGCAAACCAGATCCAGCAGCACATCAAAAAGCTTATCCACCATGATCAAGTGGGCTTCAAGGCTGGGATGCAAGGCTGGTTCAACATACACAAATCAATAAACGTAATCCAGCATATAAAAAGAACTAAAGACAAAAACCACATGATTATCTCAATAGATGCAGAAAAGGCCTTTGACAAAATTCAACAGCTCTTCATGCTAAAAACTCTCAATAAATTCGGTATTGATGGAATGTATCTCAAAATCATAAGAGCTATTTATGACAAACTGACAGCCAATATCATACTGAATGGGCAAAAACTGGAAAAATTCCCTTTGAAAACTGGCACTCCTATTCAACATAGTGTTGGAAGTTCTGGCTAGGGAAATCAGGCAAGAGAAAGAAATCAAGGGTATTCCATTAGGAAAAGAAGAAGTCAAATTGTCCCTGTTTGCAGATGACATGATTGTATATTTAGAAAACCCCATCGTCTCAGCCCAAAATCTCCTTAAGCTGATAAGAAACTTCAGCAAAGTCTCAGGATACAAAATTAATGTGCAAAAATCACAAGCATTCTTATACACCAGTAACAGACAAACAGAGAGCCAAATCATGAATGAACTTCCATTCACAATTGCTTCAAAGAGAATCAAATACCTAGGAATCCAACTTACAAGGGATGTAAAGGACCTCTTCAAGGAGAACTACAAACCACTGCTCACTGAAATGAAAGAGGACACAAACAAATGGAAGAACATACCATGCTCATAGATAGAAAGAATCAATATTGTGAAAATGGCCATACTGCCCAAGGTAATTTATAGATTCAATGCCATCCCCATCAAGCTACCAATGACTTTCTTCACAGAATTGGAGAAAACTGCTTTAATATGGAACCAAAAAAGACCACGCATTGCCAAGACAATCCTAAGCCAAAAGAACAAAGCTGGGGGCATCACACTACCTGACTTCAAACTATACTACAAAGCTACAGTAACCAAAACAGCATGGTACTGATGCCAAAACAGAGATATAGACCAATGGAACAGAACAGAGCCTTCAAATAATACCACACATCTACAGTCATTAGATCTTTGACAAACAGTAAAAACAAGAAATGGAGAGAAATGATTCCTATTTAATAAATGGTGCTAGGAAAATTGACTGTATAAGTAGAAAGCTGAAACTGGTCCTTTCCTTACTCATATACAGCATTAATTCAAGATGGATTAGAGACTTAAATATTAGACCGAAAACCATAAAACCTGGAAGAAACCTAGGGCAATACCATTCAGGACATAGGCATGGCAGGACTTCATGTCTAAAACACCAATAGCGACAACAAAACCAAAATTGACAAATGGGATCTAATTAAACTAAAGGGCTGCACAGCAAAGAAGCAACCATCAAATTGAAACAGGCAACGACAGAATGGGAGAAAAGAAGTGCCTGGAAATCTACTCACATCTGACAAAGAGGGCTAATATCCAGAACCTACAAAGAACTCAATCCAGTTTGAAAAAAAACAAACAACCCATCAAAAAGTGGGCAAAGGATATGAACAGACACTTCAAAAGAAGACATTCATACAGCCAACAGACCGTGAAAATGCTCATGTCACTGTATCAGAAATAAATCAAAACCCTGGCGGGTCACCATCTCACCAATTCCGTGGCGTCATTAAAAATCGAAATAATAAGTGCTGGGAGGATGTGGAGAAAGCGGAACGCTTTTACACTGTTGGGTGGGAGTTCTCGCTAAGTTCCAACCATTGTGGAAAACAGTTCTCAGCATCTAGAACTAGAAACCGGCTGACCCAACCATTCCATTATTGGATATATACTCAAAGGATTGTAAATCATGCTGCTATAAAGACACAATACGTGTGTTTCTTGACACTATTCCTATTAACAAAGACTTGAGATATTTAAATGTCCATCAGTAGACGAATTTAGATTAAGAAATGTGTGGCACATATACACCATGGAATACTATGCAGCCGCAAAAGGATGAGTTTGTGTTCTTTGTAGGACATGGATGCAGATGGAAACCATCATTCTCAACAAACTATAGCAAAGAACAGAAAACCAGCTCTATGTTCTCACAGGTGGGAATTGACAGTCTTGGGCTTTGGGAAGGGGAACCTCACACACCGGGGCCTATTGTGGGTGGCGAGGGAAGGGATAGCATTAAGTATACCTAATATGAAATAGCGGAGTTAATGGGTCGCGACACACCAACCTAACTTTATGTATACATATGTAATAATACATGTTTTACATATTATCCTAGAACTTAAAGTATAATAATAATAAAAAAAGAAAAATCAGAATCAGCAAACCTAAAACCAAGGCTTTCGTCTACTTTGAGACAATCCTTTAACATGGTGATCATCCATTCCAGATTTTGTTTGTTTTCTTTTTTCATGTATACAATAATAAAAAGGAAAGACTGAACCATACCTAAATATCCATCAATATGGGAAAGATTACATAAAACAAGAACATCCATATAAGGAATACTCTGGTGATAAAAGTAGGCTGATGAGGCTATGAGGCCGATATGAGCTGTAATATGTATGAGGGTTAAAGGTTAAGTGAGGTGGTATCTTGGATATGACACTAAAAGCACAGGAAACACATGAAAACAGACTAAATTTGACCAAATCAAAATTAAACCTTTATTACTTTCAAGGTTATATGAATAAAGTGAAGAGGAAACCCACAGAATGGGGGAAAACATTTGCAAATCACTTCTTAGAAAGGGGTTATTATCTAGAATATATAAAGAATGCTTATAACTCAACAACAACAAAAACAACCCATTCAATAAAAAGGACAAAAGGACCCGGATTTCTCCAAAACAGCTATACAAATGGCCTATAAGCACACATGAAAATGCTCAATATCCAGGTTACACCCCGGGGGGCGGAGCAAGATGGACGAATAGGATGAAACCGGTGCATAAACAGCCAGTGACACAGAAGACAGGTGATTTCGGTATCAACTGAGGTGCTGTGTTCATCTCGCGGGAGGTGGACGGTGGTGCTGGTCAGCTGTGCAGCCTGACCAGCGAGAGTGGCTGGGGCAAGGCATCCCCTCACCTGGAAGCTGGGGGGAAGGGAATCCCTTCTGGCCCAGGGGCAGGACACACAACACTGGAGAAATCGGGTGGCTCTCACCCCAATACTTACTTTAAGCAAATGGGCACACACCAGGAGATTATATCCCACACCTGGCGGGAGGTCAGGCGCTACTCCATTGCTAACACAGCAGTCCTGCCCGATCTAACCCGAGGCAGCAGCCAGGCTGGGGGAGGGCGCCCACCATTGCTGAGGCTTAGAGTAGGTAAACAAAGCCCTGGGGAGATCAGACTGGGTGGAGCTCACAGCAGCTCAAGGAGGCCTGCCAGTCTGTAGACTCCACCTCTGGGTACACGGCACAGCTAAACAACAACAACAACAACAACAAGCAACAACAAAAAGCAGCAGAAACCTCTGCAGGCTCAAGGCAGCTTTGAGAAGAGGCGATGGATCTCCCAACAGGAGGTTGGTCGAGGCAGTGACGCACCGCCGGTGGGTCCTGGCCTGAGTAGCCTAACACAAGAACATCCTCCACTAGGGGTGGGCCAGGCCTCACACGATTGGGAGCACCCCTGAGGAGGGAAGCTTCAAGCAAGAATCAGACAGGGTGCACTCATGGCATTATCTTCTGCAGCCTCTGCTGCTGACACCCAGAGCAAACAGGGTCTGGGGTGGACCTCAAGCAATCTCCAAAAGACCTACAGCTGAGGGTCCTGACTGTTAGAGGAAAACAACAAACAGGAAGGACACCCACACCCAAAAACCCCATCGATGCGTCACCATCATCCAAAGCCAGAGAGGCAGATAAAACCACAAAGATGGGGAAAAACAGGGCAGAAAGCTGGAAATTCAAAATAAGAGCACATCTCCCCTCCGAGTGCAGCTCATGCATGGCTTGTGGATCAAAGCTGGACAGAATGACTTTGTGAGATGAGAGAAGTAGGCTTCAGTCCATCAGAAACTTCTCTCAGGCTAAAGGAGAATTACGTGCCCGAAAAGCGCAAAAGAAACTAAAAGCTTGAAAAAGAGTGGAAGAATAGATAACCAGAATAATTAATGCAGAGAAGATACTAGCGAACAGACAGAGATGAAAACCATGACACGAGAAATAAGTGACAGGCCGCGGCTGGTAACAAGGCTGGGTCGCTGGAGAAAGTATCCAGCGATTGAGGTCGACCAGACAATGAAGCGAGAAAGAGAACCTAAAAGAAAAAGAAGAAAAAGAAATGATAACCTGCGAAGTATGGGATTATGTAAAAAGACCAAATCGATCTGGGTGGAATTTCGACGAGAGAAAATGGAACCAAGTTGGAAAACACTCTTCAGGATATCACATCAGGAGAACTTCCAACCCTGAAGACGAAGGCCAACATTCAGGAAATCCAGGAAATGAGAGCATACAAAGATACTCCTCGAGAAGAGCAACTCAAGACACATAATTGCCAGATTCACAAAGTGGAAATGAAGGGAAAAATCTTAAGAACCCATTCAGAGAAGTTGGGGTTCTACAAAGGAAGCCATCAGACTAATAGCAGATCTCTGGCGGAAACTCTACAGAAAGCCAGAAGAGTGGGGGCCAATGTCTCCATTCTTAAAGAAAAGAATTTTAAACCCAAATTTCATATCCAATAAACTGGTTTCATAGGTGGGAAAATGTCCGTCCTGAGCCAAGCAAATGCCCAGTTTTACATGCCCACTAGGCCTGCTGTACAAGAGACCTGAAGGAGGCACTAGAAACATGGAAGAGACAACTGGTACCAGCCATTGCAAAGCATTGCTGAAAATCATTAAAGACAAAGGCTAGGGAGAAACTGCATCAATAAGGGCAAAACCTTGGACAACATCATAATGGCGGGTCAGGTTCTGCCGTCTTAGCACTAAATGTAAATAGGATGCCTTCATTCAAGGAGCACAGACTGGCAGCTGGGTCAAGGTCAGACCCATCAGTCTGCTGTATTCAGAGGCCCATCTCACATGCAGAGACATGCTGGAAGCTCAAAATAAAGGGATGGAGGAGAAGATTTACCAAGCAAATGGAGAATAGCGGGGTTGCAATGCAGTCTACCGTCAAACAGGCTTTAAATATCAAAAAGATCAAAAGAGACAAAAGAAGGCCATTACATAATGGTAAAGGGTCATTTAAGCGGAAAGGCTATACCACAAATATGTGCAATACAGAATACCCAATTCATAAAAGCAAGGTCGCGGGGAGCACGAAGACTTGAGACTTAGAACCAATAATAATGGGAGACTTCAACCTCCACTGTCAACATTAGACAGATGTGAGACAGTTAAACAAGGATATCCAGAATTAGACTCCTGCATGGCAGGCTGTGGGCATCTATAGAACCTCCACAGTCAGCAGGAATGTACATTCTTCTCAGCACTTTTGCTCGTGCCCACTCCAAAATTGACCACGTGGTGGAGTAAAGCACTCCTCAGCAAATGTACAAGGAGAACAGAAATTATAACAAACTGTCTCTCAGACCACAGTGCAATCAAACTAGAACTCAGGACTAAGAAAGCATAATCAAAATCTCGGCTCAACTACATGGAAGCGAACAACCTGCTCTGAATGACTACTGGGTGCATAGCGAAATGAAGGCAGAATAAAGATGTTCTTTGAAACCAATGAGAACAAAGATGCAGCATACCAAGAATCTCTGGGACACATTCAAGCAGGTGTGAAATTTATAACTTTCGTGCCCACAAAGAGAAAGCAGGAAGATCCTAAAACGGACCTCCTAACATCACAATTAAAACTAGAGAAGCAAGAGCAAACACATTAAAAGGCTGTGAGAGAAGACAAGAAATGGGCCGAGCCAGGCAGAGGAATGAGACACAAAAAACCCTCAAAAGATGATGGTCAGGTTTGGTTTTGAAAAAAGATCAACAAGATTGACAGGTATATGGGAAATATAAAAGAAGATAAGAGAAAAGAATCAAATGAATCAATAAAAAGTGACCAGGGATGTCCCACCACGCCGACCCCACAGGAAATGAAGGCAGCAGTCAGAGAATGCCCCTATAAGCGCCTCATGACCAGCTAGAGAAAATCTAGAAGAAATGGATAATTTCCCTGGTTTACCACTCTCTAAGACAGCAGGGAAGGCTGAGTCCCTGAATAGACCAACCGTGGAACAGTTTAGAATGACCATTTAATACCAGCCAAAGGTCGGTTAGATGATTCACAGCTGAATTCTACCAGAGGTACAAGGAGGAGCTGGTACCGTTTCCGTCTGAAACTATTTCAATCAATGACGAAAGAATCCTCTAACTCATTTTATAGGGGCCAACATCATCTGATACCAAAGCCTGGCAGACACACAACAAAAAGGAGAATTTTAGACAAATATCCTGATGAACATCGATGCGAAACTCCTCGTAAAGCCAGCGAGCGGATCAACAGCACATCAAAACATCCACCGCGTTAGTGGAAACACCCTGGGATGCAGGCTGGTTCCAGCATGCGCCGTCAATAAGCGTAATCCAGCGCAAAGAGCTGAAGACAAAAACTACATGATTATCTCAATAGATGCAGAAAAGGCCTTTGACAAATTCAACTCTTCATTCAAACTCTCAATAAATTAGGGTATTGATGGAATGTATCTCTCCAAAATCATAAGAGCTGTTTGGCAATGACAACCATCATACTGAATGGGCAAAACTGGAAAAAGTCCCTTTGAAAACTGGCACAAGACAGGGATGCCCTCTCACCACTCTATTCAACATAGTGTTGGAAGTTCTGGCTAGGAAATCGGCGAAAAGAAAATAAAGGAATTTACATTAGGAAAAGAAGAGAATCAAGTGTCCCTGTTTGCAGATGACACTTAGTTGTATATTTGAAAAGCCCGTAAGTATATTAAAATCTCCCTTAAGCTGATAAAACTGCGCAGAATCTCAGGATACAAAATTGTGTGCGAAATCCCACAAGCATTCTTACCAATGGCACAGACAAACAGAGGCAAATCATGAATGAACTTCATTCACAATTTAAGCACAAAGAATCAAATACCCAGGAATCCAACTTACAAAGGGATGTGAGACCTCTTCGAGAGCTACGACATATGGTGGCCGTGGGGCCTTAAGCAAATGGAAGAACATACCATGCTCATGGTTGGGAAAGAATCAATATTTGAGGTATTTCATGAGATTGTGCCATCCATCCAAGCTACAATGACTATTTACGAATTTGGACTTCAGGGACATGCGGAATAAAAAAAGAAAAGAATACATCTCAAGACAATCCTAAGTCAAAGAACAAAGCGCTGGAGCATCCATGCTGACTTCAGCTTCATACTACAAGGCTACAGTAACAAAACAGCGTAATTGCACAATTTTGTAGAGATATAAAGACCAATGGAACAGAGAACAGAGTCCTCAAAGCCATGCCATGTCACCTAGACATTTGATCTTTGATAAACCCTGAGAAAAAACAAGAAATGGGAAAGGTTTCATTTAATAAATAATTGCTAAGGAAGAATTTGAAACATATGAAGTGAAAAGTTGAAACTAGGATCACTCACTTTATACTTATGAAAATTAAATTTAAGATGGATTCAGGGCCGAAAGTATTTAGACCTAAAACTGGCAAAACCCTAGACGAAAACCTAGGTAGTAATACCATTCAGGACATAGGCATGGGCAAAGAGTTTCATGTCTAAAACCGCCGTAGCAACAAAAACCAAAATTGACTAAATGGGATCTAATTAAACTAAAGAGCTTCTGCACAGCAAAAGAAACTACCATCAGATTGAACAGGAGCAACCTATAGAATGGGAGAAAATTTTTGCAATCTACTCATCAGACAAAGGCTGCATGTCGAACCCTACAAAGAACTCAAACAAATTTACAAAGAAAAAACCAAACAACCCCATCAAAAATTGGGCAAAGGGATATGAATAGACATTTCTCAAAAGAGGACATTCGCAGCCAACGAACCGCATGAAAAAATGCTCATCATCACTGGCCATCAAGAGAGTAGTCAAGCCTGTGAGATACCATCTCACACCACTTAGAATGGCGATCATTCAAAATCAGGAAGCAACAGGTGCTGGGTGGAGAAAGAGGAACACTTTTACACTGTTGGTGGGATTGTAAACTAGTTTCAACCATTATATGGAGAAGCAATTGTAAATTTCCCTCAGGATCTAGAACTAGAAGTACCATATGACCCAACCTTCCCATTACTGGGTATATATCAAAAGGATTATAAATCATGCTGCTAAAGGCATGCACATGTATGTTTATTGCAGCACTATTCACAATAGCAAAGGAACTTAAGATGTGTCTCATGGTGACTGGATTAAGAAAATGTAGCACATATACACCATAAGGAATGCTATGCAGCCAAAAAAGGATGAGTTTGTGTGCTTTTGGCAGGATGTGGATGGCTGAAGCCATTCTTAACTAAAACTATTGCAGAACAGAAAATCAAACACCGCGTGGTCTCACTCATGGGGTGGGAACTGAACAAGATCACCTGGACTGGGAGGAGCATCACGGGACCTATCCGCGAAGGGAGGTGGGAGGGAGGGTGCAGTGAGAGGTGCACATTATAAATGAGGTTGGTACAGGTGTTGGAAAGCGAGTTGATGGTGCAGCACACCAATATGGCACAAGTAGCCATATGTAACAAACCTGCGTGCCATAGAACAAGTATAATTTAAAAAAAAAAAAAAAAAGAAAATGCTCAATATCAATAATTATTAGGGAACTGAAATCAAAACCAAAATCAGGTACCACTTTACACCCATTAGATTGAGAATTATACAAAAAATAATAATAACAAAAGAAGCAGAATGGTGAGGATGCAGAGAAAAAAACCCTTGTGAACTGGTGGTGAAAATGTTAAATGGTACAACTACCATGGAAAATAGTACAGCAAGTCCTCAAGATATTAAACACAGAATTACCATATGATCCAGCAATTCCACCTCTGGGAATATACCCAAAAGAATTCAAAGCAGGGACACAAACAGATATTGGTACATTCACGATCACGGCAGCATTATTCCCAATAGCCAAAAGGAAGAAACAACCCAAGTATCTATCCATGGATGAATGGATAAGGCTGTTTTTGCTCTACAAAGGCAGAATGGAGTCATGGTAATGAAGACCATACAGCTCAATAAACCTAAAATATTTACTGTGCTATCTGGCCTTTCACAGAAAAATTTCGTGATCCTTGGCCTACACAATTACCTACTGGAAATCGTGGTTCTCAGATGTTTTTTGGTATATACCTACAATGGAATATTATTTAGCTTTTTTTAAAAAAAAGGAGAGGGCCAGGCACGGTGGCTCACATCTGTAGTCTTAGAGTTTGTGAGGCCAAGGTGGGAGGATGGCTTGAGCCCAAGAGTTCAAGACCAGCCCAGGCAACATAGAGAAACCTGGTCACTACCAAAAAATTGTATAATTTTTTAAATGTGGGTATGGTAGTGTGTGCCTGTAATCCCAGCTACTTGGGAGTCTGGGGTTGGAGGATTACTTGAGCCCAGGAGGTTGAGGCTGCAGTGAGCTATGATCAACCCATTGCACTCCAGTCTGGGTAACACAGTGAGAGCTTGCCTCAGAAAAAAAAAAGGAAAGGAAATGACGCATACTACAACATCAGTCATTTTAAGGATGCTAGCAACCAGCTCATCATTTTGAAAACTGGTAAGTAAAGAAAATATTAATGCATTCATCATGCTTTGTTGTTTTTCTTTTGTTTTGTTTTGTTTTTGTTTTTTGAGACAGGGTCTCACTCTGTCACCCAGGCTGGAGTGCAGTGGCCTGATCTAGGCTCACTGCAGCCTCCACCTCCTGGGCTCAAGTGATCCTCCCAACTCAGCCTCCTGAGTAGCTGGGGCTATAGTTGTGTGCCAGCATGCCTGGCTAATTTTTGAATTTTTTGTAGAGACTAATTTAAACAAACAAGCAAAAGTGATAAAGACTTCTGAAAAATCCTCTCCTCCATAAAATCAATAAAAACACCAGCAAAAATAGTCAAAAGCAACATTTTTAAAACTCTAGAAAATAACCAAACGCTTGCAACAATCTGAGCAGTAATTATCAAAGAAAAGTGCTCAGTAAGAACTGTGAGTTCTGTGGCATGCTAAGCTGCCTATTCTCATCTCCCCCATTCTCCACCTCCATGGTAACCTTGAAAACAACAGCCCGTAATCACAGAGCAAACCAGCAGCCTGGCAGACTCTGCAGGGGTAAAATGGGTTTGGAGCTCCTTCAATGCCCAATTCCCAATTATTATTTGACCTGTGTAGTGGTTCCCTGGAAGACTTCACTCACAAAGGTGTCTTTGGTTTATCTAACTAGGAGTTTGCCCAGTGTAAACAGCTTTTCCCCAGGAGGCATTTGTCCAAAACAATCAGAGATACTTGTTTAACATTGAGGCTGCATGAAGTGGTGAATAACAATTGGGGAAAACAATAAGCTAACCAAAAAGCTGGGAATGAGATGTCCACAGGTGGCCTTGAAAAACTCCAACATATTCCTGAAAATCTAGAAGACCGCATGTCTACGTGAGGCTCTGCGTATGCCAGAGCTTTGTGCATGCCCAGAAACGACCTGAGAAGGTCCTAAGCTATCATCTATGGCTAACCTACAGACTCTGAGGAAGCAGGAAGTAAAGGCTAGAACAAAGTTGTCAACTACCTTGGCTGAGTGTTGAAGGTGTACCCCAACACAGACACATGTGTGCACGCACACACACACACACACACACACACACACACAGCCCACCGAAAATAACCAAGTCTCCCATGAAAAACCAGGTAATGCCAGGTCTGGGGTAGGGAAAATTCAAGGTGCGCTTAGAACACCTGTTGCTCTAGAAACCAAGGCAATGTCTAAAATTCAATGGAATTATGACAAAAGAAGACAGTTTAAAGTGTTCCCACTGGCTACATTTTGGACAATTTGAAACCTAAAAAGAATGTTGTCAATAATATATAAAATATTAAATAAATAAAAATCTCTGAATACAGAGAAATTAAAAAACAGAACCTTTTTTTAAAAAAACAGAAGAATGAGCGAAGAAGGAATGACAGAATTAGAAAATAACCGTTTGCAACTCTCCATGTTAAACACTATTTCAGGCAAGGATCATCAATGTACACTAAAGCCATGGTGTGAAAGATTGTTGCAAGACAGAATATTTATACCTTGTCAAGGTATCACCCTGCAGATTTCTTACAGGGAAACACGGATCTATACAACAGAGTATGTGTAGGTTACCACCTGTGCAAGTAATACTGAGTCAAACTGACACCATGAACTTCCTGATATGATGCAACATAAATCACGCATCACTTTTGATGTGCTGCTGCCACAAATGTTCAATCCAATTCTAATTAAACCTCAGACCTTACTGATCAATTCACAGGTATTATGTGAGGGAGATCAACAAATTAAATGGAAAATGATCAGACAAATCCAGAATATGGGACATGCTACAATACAACTGGAATGAACTCTTTAAGAAGTCAATACCATGAAAAAATAAGCGCATGAAATAAAAGAGACTAAAGAGACAGAAAAACTAAATGCAATGAGTGAGCCTTGACCAGATCAAGGGGAAAAACAACTATAAAAGGAGAAATTTTAACATAGATTGGATATTAGAAAATATTTAGAAATTATAATTTTTTAGGCATACTAGTGAGATGATGTTATAAAGAAGATCCTTATTTTTAGGAGAGTCATGCTAAAGTATTACTATTTAGAAGTAAGTGTTTTGATGTCTGCAAATTAACAAGGCTCAGCTAGCTAGTTGGATGGAGGAATAAGATAAGATAGATAGATACATAGATAGAAGGAAGATAGATAGATAGATAGATAGATAGATAGATAGATAGATAGATAGATAGATCAATAGATAGATATAGAGTGATAGGGATAATGAACCAATGTAGCAAAATATAAGTAATTATTGAATCTAGCTGAAAAAATGTACAGTAGTTAATTGTGTTATTTTATCAACTTTTATGTACGCTTGAAAATTATACACAGTACAATTTTGGGGATAAAACCGCATTCCAATGTCACTAACATCTATTTGACACCAAATTCCTAAATAAAATATTTGAAAAGAAAATTTAATCATAAATTTGAATTATGCACTATATGCAAATGGAGTTTACCCAATAAATGCTAGTGTTGCTCAAATTTAGGAAACGTACTAATGTAATTTACCATATTAATAGACAAAGTAGAAAAATTTGATTACCTCAAATAAGTTTCCAGCATTTAGTAAAATTCAGTCATGATTCCTGATAAAAATTCTGTATATAAAATAAAGTAAACGTTTGTAACACCATTTACAAATGCCAAGTCATGATTAATATGCTTCATGCGTAAACATTAGAAACACTGCTGTTTAATTGGGGAAATGATGAGATGCCAGTTAGCACCATATGACTTAAGAGTTTTTAAAAGATTAGCCAAGGTAGTTAGGCAAGAAAAAGGAGTCTAACCATTAAAAAAAAGAAGAAATTAATATTAAAATATTATTAGATTTTAGAAATACCAAGAATAATCATTTAGAAAAACAATGGGAGAAAATGCCCCATTTGCAATGGCTAGAAAAAAGACGGAATATGTTGGAATGAACTTTTAAAAAATGGGTACAACTGGCTGTGCGCAGTAGCTCATGCCTGTAATCCTAGCAATTTGGGAGGCTGAGGCAGGTGGATCACCTGAGGTCAGGAGTTCAAGACCAGCCTGGCCAACATGGCAAAACCCTGTCTCTACTAAAAAATACAAAATTTAGCTGGGTGTGGTGGCACGTGCCTGTAATCCCAGCTATTCGGGAGACTGCGGCTGGAGAATCACTTGAACCCAGGAGGCAAAGGTTGCAGTAAGCCAAGATCGCACCACTGCATTCCAGCCTGGGCGACAGCACGAGACTCCGTTCCCACCCCCCAAAAAATGGGCACAACCTTCAAAAACATTTAAATCTCTCTCTCTCAAGACATAAAAAAATGCCTTGAGAAAATCAAAGGAAAATATTAATTCATTTGAAATAAAAATTAAGCAAAATAAAATGTCGAAGAAGGAAAAATTATAATTATAGGCAAAGACTGTTTTCTTAATATCCAGAGTATTTACAAATCAGTAAGAAAAAAACAGAAATTAGCAGGAAAATTGGTCAGACACTTGAAAAACTAGTTCACAGAAAAATCAAAATGTCAAGAAGATTATGAAAAGAGGGAAGAGAAATTACAGTATCATTGAGAACTAAAAGCACATAAAGACATGCTTGCACAAATGTACAAAGATGTTGTAACACAGACAGAAAATCTAAATGCTCATTGATATGAGTCTAGTTAAATAAATTATGTAATATCCTCTTATACCACCAGTTAAAAAACAAGCCAATTGGGTGCAGTGGCTCACACCTGTAATTCCAGCACTTTGAGAGGCTAAGGCGGGTAGATCACTTGAGGTCAGGAGTTCAAGACCAGCCTGGCCAACATGGTGAAACCCTGTCTCTACTAAAAAGTACAAAAATTATCCGGGCATGGTGGCATGCACCTATAATCCCAGTTACTCAGGAGGCTGAGGCATGAGAATTGCTTGAACCTGGGAGGCAGGGGTTGCAGTGAGCCGAGACCGTACCACTGAACACCAGGTTGGGGGACAGAGTGAGACTCCATCTCAAAAACAAAAAAACAAGCCAACTTATGAGAACTGATAGGCAAAAACCCTCAGTGAATAAAAACAAATTGTAAAAAAAATAATACCTAATGATCCAATTCTGTATACTTCTCAAAATCATAGATGTTTGTACGGAAAGGTGCACACATACACATCCATAGTAAATATCTTAATAGAAGCAACCATTCATACTGTTTAGACCTCTGAAAAGTGGAACTGGTTAGGAGTTTGTGGATGGTAGAAGGTGACTTTTACTTTCCATTTTATATCCTTCTGTGCCATTTGAAGTTTTTATAAGTTTTATAAAAAGCATGTCTTAATTTTACAATATAAATTATCAATATATATTATGCATCCTCAACCACTTCATCCTCATCCCAGGAAGGACACACTAATATGATAACAGGTGTAATCTCTTGGCAGTGTGATTGAATATGTGATATGTTTGTCAATTTCCTTGCCTGGATATTCTGGATTTTTTACAACAAATATACAGCGCATTATATATGTAATAAAAATTGTTTTGAAAGTACATATAAATTAGAAAGCTTTACTGAACTGAAGAAAACCTATCTGGGCAGATTGGTTGGGCTCTCTTGCAAAATCTTTGTGAATGTAGGCTGTGGTATCTTGGGGAAGCATTTGTCTAGGGATGTGTGTGCGTACATGTATATATTCCAACCATCGCCCCATTGATAATTACACACTTTAGTGAAACTTTGCAAATCAAACCCCCTTGCCATTGATTTTAGCCAAAAAGGCTCAAACTTGAGGAAAATGTTCTTCTGGGTGGAGCTGCCTACTATATAACTCTTGGAGAGAAAGCACACTGCAGAGCACCTAGGCAAAGCTAGGAACAAGGAGCATCCTATAAGGATCATCTCCTAAACTCAAATTCCCTTTCATTTCTGTAACTCTCCATTAAAGTTTGATACATTTGTAGAAGTCTCTGTGATACGCTGATAGGGCAGTACCTCCCAAACATTTTATCTAAATATGAATCATCTAGAAAACTTGTTAAAACAGATACCTGCTCCACCCATAGAAATTCAGATCCAGCAGTTTAGGGTGGAGCCCAAGAATGTGCCCGACCAGCAGCCTCTCAGGTGACGCTGATACTGCTAGACTGTGAGCCACATTTTGAGCAGCATGGGTGCAGGATATAGAGGGGGAGAACTCAAATCATAAAGGGCAGAAAGGGAGGACTGGTCCATAGTCGCAAACTTTTCAGCACCTCTTCACTGTACTGCAAGAGATGACCCAGTTCTAGGTCTGACCAGAAATGAAATGAGAATCCTCTGAGGCAGAGGACTTTAAGGAGGGAGGAGCCAGGAGTACCAGGTGCTCTGCAGATGAGGGCTTAAAAGTGCCTTTTGGATGAGCAGTAAAGAGACTGTTAATGTGCTTTGCCAAAGCAGTTTCAATCAAGTAGCTGGCACAGGAAACTGTGATCTGAGGAATACATGAGGATGAAAAATTAGAGACAGCAAGTGTAAACAGTTTTTTCAAGACTTGGCAGTAAAGAGTAGGTGAAAGATTAGGGTGGTAGCTGGAGACATGATTATGTTTAAAATAGTGTTCTCTATATATATATAAAATTTAAAAATATTACACACCTATATACATACACATATATAAACATACATGTATATATACACACATATGTATATACACGTATATACATAGACATTTTTAAAATTATACTTATATTTAAGATGGGAGACACCCATTGGTCATATTAACCCTGATAGGAAAGAGAGAGTGAAAGAAGATAAAGGAAAGAGAGGGGAAGATGGGTGGAGTGAGTTCTCTGAGGACACAGAGGAGCTGGAATGCAGAACACAGATGGAGGGATTAATTAGTCTTGGAAAGGAAGACAGACATTTGTGCCTCTGTAGCGGGAGAAAGCAGGGAACGGATGGGTACAGCTGCAGGGCGAGGTCTCTTCTGATGGTTTCTGTTTTGCTGGGATTTTTTTTTTTCTAATCTTCCTTGGAGCCTTGCATAGAATCAGTTTTTGTATTAAATGGTGCATGAATGTTTGAAAAGAAAGTATATTCCCTCACCATGCAACGCTCTGTTACCTATTAATGTAATATTAGTAATTATATTGTGCAGATTCTATATGTAATTTTCACTCACTTCAATGTATTAAAATCTCTCAGAAGTTTTACTGATTTCAATTTCATCTTATATAACTACAGGGGATTTTTCTTTACATATTTTGATGCAATGGCATTTGGTTCACAAATTCTTTAAACTATTTGTTTTTTGATTATCAACAAAGTACTCATTTTGTATTTTTGCTTGAAATTCTACTTGTACTGATACAAAGACTATTACTCACGCTTTGTGTATCTTGCCCTTTAGAATGGGCCATTCATAAATCGCAGACAAATGGCCTCCTGGTAAAGGCCCCCCTCAGTCTGGAGGTAGACCTAGGGCTGGAGGCGATGATAAAGAGAGGAAGCAATTGTAAGTACAGTAAGAAAGAGCAGGCTGCTGCTTGTGGTTCAGCACAAGCTCAGTATAGACTGCCTGAAACCTCCTATCAGAAGAATGCAGATGGCATTGCCAAGCAGGTCTGATTCTAAGCCTGCTTTGAAATCCTGTACTTTCTAATGGTGTATAAGCCAATTATTGAAAACATATCAGATGGTGGCTGGGCGTGGTGGCTCATGCCTATAAACCCAGGACTTTGGGAGGTTAAGGTAGGAGATCGCTTGAGGTTAGCAGTTTGAGATTAGCCTGGGCAACATAGTGAGACCTTGTCTCAATAAAAAATTTAAAAATTAGCCAGATGTGGTGGTACAAGCCTGTAGTGCCAGCTACTTAAGAGGCTGAGGCAGGAGGATCCCTTGAACCCAGGAGGTCGAGGCTGCAGTGAGCCATGATTATGCCATTGCATTCGGCCTAGGCGACCATGTCTAATTTTAAAAAGAAAATATATAAGATGGAGAGAAAAGGTTTCCTCTCCGTCCCATCCTATGGTGTTGCTAACAGTAGGCTCATGTCTGGGACACCTAGATTTGTTGTTGATGGTGGTAACTGGTTCCTGTTGATCACATTCATTGTTTGGAATTATTTCAAAACTGTCTCACTGAAATTTGGTGGTAAGAGATTCTTGATACTGCTACTCACTGTGCCATCCACCAGAGCTCCTTCTTGTCACTCTTTAAATGCCATTTGCATTATTTTTACTCTACAAACTACTGGGAGAGGCAATATGGTATAGTGGTTATGATCAGATTCTGGAGCCAGACAACCTGGGTTGGAATGTCAGCACTGCCACTTGCTGTGTGACCTTGGGCAAGTTACTTACCCTCTCTGTGCCTCAGTTACATCTGTGAAATGAGGATAACAGGAATATCTGTTCCAAGGGGTTGTCATAAGTGTTCAATGAGGTAATATATGTAAAGGGCTTAGAAAAGGCCCTGGTGCCAACTAGGGGTTGGGTAAGTATAAGTTATTATTAAAACCATGTTGAGCACTTACTATGCCACCAGGCAACATGCTAAGGAACTTGAGATAAATTACCTCATTCATTCTAATGGAAACTCATTTCTACAATTAAGACAATTAAAATTTTACAAGGTTAAAGTGACTTGCCCAAGATCACAGTGTTCCTAAGCATTAGAACCAGGGTAAGGACCCAAAACTACACTTTTAAATCCTTCTACTATGAGACCAAGTGATGCTGTATAAGGCCGGGCGCGGTGGCTCACGCCTGTAATCCCAGCACTTCAAGAGGCCAAGACGGGCGGATCATGAGGTCAGGAGATCGAGACCATCCTGGCTAACACAGTGAAACCCCGTCTCTACTACAAATACAAAAAATTAGCCGGGCGTGGTGGCGGGCGCCTGTAGTTCCAGCTACTCGGGAGGCTGAGGCAGGAGAATGGCATGAACCCAGGAGGCGGAGCTTGCAGTAAGCCCAGATTGCACCACTGAACTCCAGCCTGGGTGACGGAGCGAGACTCCGTCTCCAAAAAAAAAAAAAAAAAAAGTGATGCTGTATAAACTCAAATTCACTCATCACACACAGAGTTTCATTGTATGGGTTTCACTTGTTTGATTTTGCAATCACTGTACTGACCAAAGATTCACTGACTTTCCCTCCCACACAGAAATGCTCAAGTCCAGCTGTTCCATCAGATTTTTTCTGTGTCTCATTTCCTGTTGGATATCACAGCTTTGCTAAGTAGCAAGATGTACAGGAAATAAATTGTCCACACAATATTAACTAATCAATAAACATCAGTTTCAGCCCAAAAGGACTGTAATTTATATCAGATCATTTATTTTCACTATGAAGTTCAACCAGAACTACATCAACCTAAATATATACATTCCAACATAAAACAAGGAAAAGGATGTTTTAGTGACTCTCACTTTGACAACCTCACCCCCACTTTTCTATTTTTTTTTTTTTTTTTTTTTTTTGGTGTGTGTTTTTTTAGTAGGTTGGGTTTTTATTTCTGAACAAAATTTTCTGTCAAGTATTTTTCATGTTACATTTCTAGAACCTGCATTTATTTTCTCCTTCTGCTATTTAGATTCAAACACACACACACACACACACACACACACCATTCCCAAGGCATAAAGTATTTTTTTTAAAAAATAAGAAAAGCATCTAAATACATGTTAATACTAATAATTTGAATCCTAAAGAAAATTGCAAAAAAAATAGGTTTTATTTTTAAGGAACACATTTTTTTAATGTGAGATAATGCTGTGAAAACATTTTGTAAACTGAAAAAAATAAAGTGTTTGTTAATGCCCTCACACACCCATAACTATCTGGCATCACTTAGACTACAAAGAGTTGCCTAGGCAGGGCACAGTGCCTCACGCTTTGTCCCAGCACTTTGGGAGGCTGATACAGGTGGATCACCTGAGGTCAGGAGTTCAAGACCAGCCTGACCAACATGATGAAACCCCATCTCTACTAAAAATACAAAATTAGCTAGGCATGGTGGCATGTGTAATCCCAGCTCTTTAGGAGGCTGAGGCAGGAGAATCACTTGAACCTGGGAGGTGAAGGCTGCAGTGAACTGAGATTGCACCATTGCACTCCAGCCTGGGCAACAAGAGCAAAACTCCATCTCAAAAGAAAAAAAAAAAAAGAGTTACCTAGCATGGCATTGTACAGAACAGGGTCTGCACAATTTTTCAAAAGTAGGATAGAAAGTTTGCTTCAAGCTCATCCGTCATTCTGTAGGAGCAGTGGGGGATTTTGGAAGGCAAGAAAAGGAAAAGTCAATGGGTGGCAACAGTGATTCTGTAGCTGGAGGACTATCTATACACTACTTTGCAAATGGGGGTGAGAAAAATGTAATATGCCAGTGAGCAAAAGTAGGAAAAGCAAATGTAGGAAATTAATAGCAAATTTTTTACAAGGGAAGGAAGGAACACAGCAGAGTTTTGCCTTGGTGAGAAAATCAGCTGCAAACTGAAAACTGACTCTCATGCCTTGAGCTATTAGGCCACATTACTAAAGTCTGTAATTGCTGAATCTGCAAATGAGTATCTTCAGCCCTTAGCTCCTATGCAGAAACATCTGCTCCTAACCTAAGGTATGTTTATTTACTGGCCTAAATTGCCTTCACCTCAAAAGACCATGGTAACAGCCAGACTGACTAATAATGTATGCTTCTGTGCTCATTGGCAGGGCTAGCTTTGGAACGGCATGCAGGAGAGGGGACTATGTGACACAGCATCTAATAACAAATATCTGTCCAGATGTTCTCGAGCATCATAGTGTAACACTCATTTTCTGCCCTTTACACTGCCTCTAAGGAATCAGGAGGCTGGTGAGGATGAAACAGTCATCTGCCTTCTGACTCTGTAGTGGGGCATCAGACACTGAAAAGCAGAGGCGTTAACCAAAGGCATGCACCAGCGGCCACCTGGGAAGTTTAGCAACCTACAATTGCCCAGATTTACCGCTCAAAATTCTAAGGTGGGGCCTGAGGATTAGAACATGGGACAAGTTCCCCAAGTGCTCCTGATGTGCATGCTGGGTTAGGAACCATGGAGCTGGCTGGGCTCTGCCAAGGGGAAACAAGGGGTAGGTTGGTTGAGGCAGCCTTTGCTCCCCTCTGGCTCCATTTCTGTGCTATCTTTGTTCCCTGCCCCATCACTCTAAGCCTCGGTGCACCTCTCACCTCATGCTCATCTAGCTGTCCTTGGAAGACACTTTGGGAGGGTGGTTAAGCACATGAACTCTGAGGTCAAAACCATCTTGACCACTCACCAATTGTGAGACCTTGACCAAGCTGCTTAATTTCACTGAGCCTATTTCTCCCTTTGTTAAGTGGGCAGGGTACAGTAGTACCTGCCTTGTAGGGTTATGCTAAGAATAAATAATGTCATACATGAACAAATACATAGCACAGTGTAAGCATACAAACTCTGGGGGCCACTATTATTATTACTTTCCCAATAAGTATTTTTACTAATAATCCCAGTGCTCTCAGCTGGTCAGCAGGTGTCAGGTCTCCCGGGTGACCCTGGGTGTTGCAGTGCTTGGCTACCAACAAGCTGCTTCTGATTTTAATTCACATTCCTCAGGGACTGCTGCCATAGGGATGCTGGTCTAAGTGAGCTCTTCAGTTCTGTGTAAGGCAAGTCAACACACCTTTACTGAAAACATACTGGGTGCCAGGTACTGGGCCAGGTGCATGAGGTTCTTGAGGAGCTCACGTACCATTGAGGGGATCAGTGCACAAACTACACCTCTCTCTTGCAGGTTGTGACAATAATATGTTAAAAGGCAACCAAGTAGAAGTTCATGGGAGATAAGAGAAA
This sequence comes from Papio anubis, assembly GCF_008728515.1. Lineage (NCBI taxonomy): Eukaryota > Metazoa > Chordata > Mammalia > Primates > Cercopithecidae > Papio > Papio anubis. The sequence goes on along the minus strand of NC_044982.1, from coordinate 105,997,748 downwards.
ACTTCACACCAACTCATTCTTGTGGTGTATCTAAAATTTCCTAGGCCCTTTAAGAACAAAGACAAGCCATCACTGTCAAGCCTTTCATTAAAAGTTTGGAAAATTGCTTCATATAAGTTCCTGGGATTTGTTTCTCTAAACTCCATTCAATCCTAAGATCTATTTTTTTTTTTTCAAACAATGAGCAAATCACACATACACTTAATAGATTTTCAGAGCTAGAAGAGGTCTTGGAAATTATCCCTGCTCACTGTGCAGATGAAAAAGTTGAGGCCCCAGTAAGTGAAGCATCTTGCCTAAGAAGATAGATTGTTAGAGGCCAAACTGAGGTTATTACTCCAGTCTTTGGTTTCCAGTCCAGTTCTATTGCACAATATCATTTAGTCCCACTGAAATCATAACAGGAAGCAGAATCATCTCCAGCAAAGGCCATGTATTCATTTGTTCAACATTAACTGAGCTCCTATGATGTGTTCAGTACTGCACTAGCACTAGGAATAAAATGGTGAACACCATGGCACCTGCTCTTGCAAAGCTTACTAGTGGGAGACGCAAATTAAAAAAAATAAATGAAATAATCACTTCTTTCCCTAAAGGCTAAGCAAGAACTAAACAGAAAGAGAAGGGCCTACTTTACGTAGAGTGGTCAAAGAAAGCCCCTCTGAGGAGGCGACACTTGTGCTCAAGGTTGAGAAAGAGGTAACTATGTTGAAGAGCTGGGAGACACATGTTCCAGATTCAGGGACGGGTTCATGCAAAGGCCCATGGGGGGAATGGGTACCTGACATTCTGGAATCTCCCAGAAAGCCAGTGTAACTGGAGATTAGGGAATGAAGAGCAGATGGCAGCACATGATGTCACACAGGGGCCAGATGATACAGGCTTTAACGGTTTTGGAGAGGGATGCGGATTTTATCACAGGTGTAAGGCAATTCATGAAGAGGCCAGGGAGTTCACAGTCTGTCTGCTTCTCCAGGTAAAATACAATCTATGACATTCCTTTGCAACACAGTCTACATGCTATTTTTTCATTATCTCTCTTCATGAACAGGGCCAGAAGACACACAAAAACATGCAAAAGAGCTAGGCAAGGACTAGAACCCAGGAGTCTTTATTTGTAGTCACAGGGTCTTCCTTCCAGGCCACACTCTCCCTTGCTGAATTAAATGGAGGAGGGGGCAACTTTTAATTCCGTTAAAATGAACAGATATTTGGTTTGAATATTCCTTTCCCAGCCACAGTTCTGACAGAAGAGTATGACCAGCCAGAATCTCACCCTAGAAAGACGAATGGGGAGGGAGCAAGCGATAATGTGGGAAGACAGGAGAATGAAAACCAATCCATGTTACCATGTTAGCAGACCCTTTATATCCTATACAATCTTCCTGTGATGGAACAAGTTAAATTTGTAAATTGTTTTTGGGAGTGACAGTCAAAGGAGAAATGAACAGTGGATGAAGGGAAAAAATCTTAAGAATTACCCTGTGAGGCAGCCCCACGACCCACGTAGCCCAGGATTCTATTTGTGTCAAGGAATGCATTAGAAGAGTGTGTGTTTATCTTCATACTGTCAAAACTTGAGCAAAATGCTGGTGTTCCCAGCTGGCCTTAGGTATCACCATATCAATAGACTTGGCTGCCACCATGTAAAAATGGACAAAAAGCTTAGAATAGACAAGCCGATCTTGTTTATTTGCCTCACACATGTGTGCCCTGATGTGGACAAGACCAAAATAAGGAACAAACCTGGAAATACAACTAAATTTCTAAATGCCAAGTCAAGACTCTCCAAATAGATATGTTTGCTTCTTTGTTGTTGTTTTTGGAGCTTTCTCACTTTAATAACTGAGTGGCCTCTAGTTCCCTTTTCCAATATCCAAAGCTGTTTATGTTGGTTGTCAGTTCCGTCTCTCTCCTCCTCCCTCTGAACAGGAAATCTGTGTGTTGTATCTGGATAAATTTCTGATTTTTTTTCATAGCAAAGCTTTTGGCTCCAGGCTCTTACACCTTGTGTCTGCCTCACTGCATGACGGAAATGATATCCTGTGTACAGTCTTGTGCACTTTCTCCAGTGCAGGGCTGTGCCAACAGCATCTCATTGCCATGTCCTGACTCAGTGTGAGTCCCAAGGAAGATCGGAATTAATTCTTGGCAAGGTATGGAATGTAGGAGCTGCATGGATTCTGCAGGCTCCAGTGATGCACACTCAGGAGGAGACATGGCTTCATTTCCCACATTTCTTTCACACAAAGAATGATTATAGGGAAGTGCTTCCATATGGCCTAGGGAAAAGCCCAGCCAAAAACAGCTTCAGCTGGTCAGTTTCAGAGCTGTAACAGACATGATGGGGCCATAATTAGAATCAAGATGGTGAAGGACTGTGTTTTCATACAGGCAGGAATCTTTGCTACCTTTAGCCTTAGCTCAAGCACATGCATATGAAACCTGATAAAATGCATATGAACATCCTGTGTAAAATGCATATGAACATCATGCCCTGTACTGAAGGATCTGTCTGTGTACTCCAGTTTCACTTTCTATGTAGAAACTGATTTTTAAAAATTGGACATTTTAGGGGTTCTTAACCTGGAATGTCCTAAACAGGGATCAGGGGTCTGAGAACCTCACAAAAAAATCAGAATGGCAAATCTGGGGCTTATAAGTACACATGCATTTTGGAAAATGTATAACTTTTAATAGATTCTCAAAAGCATATGTAATCCAAAAGCTGAAAATCAAGAGAGTGAGAGAAAATAATGAACTACCTTGCATTTCAGTACCTCTTCTGCACACTTCTCCAAATAAGACTGCCCTTTGGCACAATTTCATTTGGCGTCTACTCTGGTTCAATTAGAATTTTCTCAAGTTCTAATCTTTCCTGGACCCTGACAAAACGAGGTATTTTCTGATGAGATTTCCAAACTTTCTAAGGTCAACACTAACTCTACATACTTCCATTACACCCCTATCCGGCTGTTGTCTTTCTCTCTTACTCCCCTCAACCACATGGCTTCCTGAATGAACACTTCTCAGTATAGCCTGTCTCTTCAAACTGTGTTCACTGATCTGAGTTCTAAAACTGGTTTGTCCTACAATTCATTCTGTTTTCACACTTTCAAGGTTTTCCTCCATACCAAGGAGTAGCTCTCTTAAAATCAATCCCCAGATGGACTGATTGTTGACTTTCAAATATGTTTACAAACACCCACATTTACACTTAAAGTATATAAGATGTGTTGAAAGGGGCAAATTTCCCTTATCCCCCTCACAGGGCGTGCAACAGGGGGAGTGGCTTGCTTCCTCTGTGCCCAGCAGCTCAGGCCCCTAGCGGGAGCATGCAGACAGGCTGGTCATGGGGAGTTTGGGGCTCCAACCCCAGGGCAGTGTCTAGAGTTGAGTGTTTACAGCTCCCAAAGTTCCAGCGTGTGTTACAGTGTGCTCTTTCAGCTTAGCTGTCCACAGGTGGCTTGTGTTAATCAGCTCAGTTGGAACCTCTGCCTCATCTCCAGGACAGAGGGCTTTCTGTATCCCAGGGCTTTCTGTATCCCTTACCACTCCATCCACCTTCTGCCTCCCCATCCACCTGCTGAGAGCTACCTCCACCATTCAATAAACCTTTGCACTCATTGTCCAAGCCCATGTGCGATCCATTTTTTTTCCAGTACCATGGGCTTGGAGAATGAGTGCAAGGTTTTATTGAATGGTGGAGGGAGGTAGCTCTCAGCAGATGAGTGGGGAGGCAGAAGGGGGATGGAGTGGGAAGGTGGTCTTCCCCTGGAGTTGGGTCGCTTAGCAGCTGGGCTCTCGTCCATCTACCCTTGACCAAATTTCCCTCTGCATCTGTGTCGTTCCACTGTCAACGGCCTGTCAGCGTCTGTGTGTTCTTCTGCCAGTGTGTTCCTCTCAACATCCAGTCACTTGTGTGTGTGACCGCTGGGATCTTGGGGTTTTTACAGGCACAGAATGGGGGGCATGGCAGGCCAGAGTGGTCTTGGAAAATGCAACATTTGGGTGCGAAAACAGAGTCCCTGTCCTCACCCACGCCAGTGGGCACAGGCCCAAGGGGGGAGCCCTAGCCAGGAACCCCGCCCTTCTCTACCCAGCAATTTCCTGCCCACCTCCCGTATCAGTGTGACACCCTTTGGGACCCCAATGAGTAATATTTTTAACAAAAACGTGGCTAGCATTTACTGAGTACTGTCTAATTACTATGCTATTTGGAGTTCTCAACATGGGTTGATCTTTTAAATCCTGACAACATCTCTACAAAGGCAGTACTGTTGTTATTCCCAGTTTAAAATTAGAGATCCAAGATACCCATGGAAGTGAAATACTTAAATAACTCTGCACAGCTCATAAGCAACAGACCCAGGACTTAACCCTGGAAGGCTGGCTCCAGACCCCAATTTCTTAACCACTTCCCACATAATTAATTATGGGAGATGTTTCTTAACATTTCTCATCCTTAGTTTCCTCATCTGTAAAACAGGTAGGACATTATCCAAATTATAATATAAGAATGCTGGTAGAATTAAATGATATGTCTGAAGAGAACTTCAGTAATTACAAAGCATTTGATCAATATTAGTAATAACCAAATGGATAGAATGCTAACTACTTGGTTTCCTGCCTCCTTGGAAGCCAGGGTGTCACACACCATAATTCTGGTCAATGAAGCAAAATTCCCTGGGGAGAATATCCTTTCCTGAATAAAGAGCACAGTATTTAAAAAATGCTTTTCACACTATGTTCTTCCTTATTATCTGGGATGTGGATGTAACATCTCAATGTCCAATAATGACTTTGTAGCCACATAGGCAAAAACCACCCTCTAAGGATGTGAAGAAGAGAGAAAGGTGCCTGGTTCCTGAAAGACACAGTAAAACAGCATCCTCAGCCTTAGCTGCCTACTCCAGGCTTTTTGTTAGAAAAGATTTATAAACTCCAATGTTTCTAAGTTGAATTTTCTGTGATTTGCAGTAGAATACATTCCTCATTGATATACCACCATTCAAAGCCACCTCCTTCATGAAGTCCAAAAATTGGAATCTCCATGAATTCATGGTTTCCAGTCTCAGCTAGGCCCTTACAGCTACTCTTCTATCTTTGTACTATTGTTGATGGTTCCTTCTTCTTTCCTTCATGGGAACAGGCTCAAGTCTCTGAGCTCTCACTCCTAGTGGCCAACTCTATCTCCTAATGCAGAGCCAAATAAAGGCAATAGACTGGAACACCTCACGGTGTTCTCCAACCAACCCTGTAGAGCTATCCAGTTGTTGACAGGGTGTTGGTCTGTTCCCATCCTCTTGTCCTGAGCAAATCCTTCCCTCTATACATTCTCTTCACTCATCAACCCATTGCAATCAAGCTTTGATTTCAGCCTGAAGTTCATCAAAATCATGCTTGTTCACATCATAAATGACTTTCAAATTGCTAAAGACAAACTTTTAGGCCCTTATTCCAGTTGAACTCATAAGAGCATTGAACATTGCTGGCCACCCCCATCGCATTTTTGAAATTACTTATTCCTTTGGGGTCCATGGTACTGCTCTTGCTAAGTTCTGCATTTACCTACTTACTCTATTCATTCCTTCGCAGTTGGATTCCCTTAAACTTCTTCCCTGGCTAAATGCTTTGACTTCAGCTTTTCCTCAGGATGAGATTATTGGCTTCCTCTTATATTCTACATACTCTCTTTGGATGAACTCACCTACACTTATAACTGAATACCACCAACAAGGGGTTTTGCTATCAACCATGATAAACTAGCATGTTTCAGATAAACCCTCCAACCACAAACAAAATATAATCAACATCTGTTTGCAGGCATCAGAAAGATACTTAGGCACTGGATACTTACAGGGTGAAAATTTTGGAGAGAATAAAATTCAGGGAGATGGACTTTCACCTTTGATATGTGTCTCCTCTTCATGAATTCCTTACCCAAATGAATAGCAAACATGTCCACCCAGCTGTGCAAGATGGAAAATTTGGGCCATTCAAGCTGCTTCTTTTCTCTTGTAACCTTCATTCAAAGAATTACCAAAGTCTGTTCATTCTACATCCTAAAGATCTCTCCACCTGTTCCTTCCTGTACATTTCCTGCCATGCTACCCTACATCAAGGCCTTATTATTTTAAACACTTTGAATATTTTGAAAGACACTTCCTATTTGGACTCCCTGCTTCCAAGCTCATCTGACAGGTAAATCCAGCCTCCATATGCCACCATAACTATTTTACTAAAACACTAACCTAACCATATCACTCCACTGCCTAAATCGCTTTGATGGCTCCACTTAATCTGAAAAATAAAACACAATAATGAAGTCTTTGACTCCAAATGCCATTCTGTCTTACCTTCTACCCTATTCAATGTACAGTCAGGCCTGAACAACATATTAGGAGTTCCTCAAAAAACCCAGGTTCTTCTCCAGTGTCACGCCACGAACTTTGTGCTTCCTCTGCCTGAAAAACCCTCTACCCCTCCCCTTAATGCTTTCCCCATTTGCGAAAATAAGTAAGATGCCAACTTTATAAGTTACATCAAACTAAATTCAAATGAATAAAAGATTTAAAATCAAATCTTTGGCTGAACTCACCTACACTTATAACTGAATACCACCAACAATGGGGTATTCAGAAAGAATTATTATAAAGAAAAACAAACCCAAAAAGTACTTGCAGAAAATACGCATGAATAATTTTTGTTTCCTTTAAAGGAGCAGTTAACGAACTATAACCTGAGGGCCAAATTCAGCCTTCAGTCTATTTTTGTAAATAAAGTTTCATTGGAATGTAGCCATGCTGACTTATTTACACGTGTCTGTGTGTGCTTTTACATTGCAACAGCTATGTTGAGTAGTTGAGACTATATGGTCAGCAAAGTCTAAAATATTTACTATCTACCCCTTTACAGAAAAAGTTTACTGAATCCCCAAACTAAAGGATGTTTTAAAAGACATATTATTAAAATGAAAAGATGGAAATTTCCAAATACATAATACTTAGAAACTCTGATTACACAAAATTGAAAGTCAATTAACAAACTGGAACCCACATTTGAAATAGATATGACAGAAAAAATGTTAGTATTGGTGATATATTAAAAGCTCTCAACAATGAGGAAAAGATCTACATCCAAATAGGAAAATTGATAAATGGCTTCAATAGCTAACTGAGAAATTAAAAAGTATAAATGGTCAATAGATACATGACAATATTTTCTACCTTGTTAGCAGTCAAAGGAAGACAAATAAAAGAAATTATTATTTCACGATTTACCTAAAAAATTGGCGAATATATTTTTTTAAAACAGTAATACCCTGCATTGGCAAAGGTTCAAAGAAACAGGCCCTCTTCAAAGATATAATGGGAACAAAAGTTTGATACACACTTTTTGGAAGAAATTTCACTTTTAGAAAACTGGTACAAAAGCTACTTCCAACTAAAAAAGGTTAGCATTCAGAAAATGTTATTCTAGCAATAGATGGTCTAAAATACATCTTGTATGACGGTAATACCGTATTGGGTTTAAAACCTACTTTTTTCAGGAGAAACGTGTGACTTCGATTGTCCTCGTACAAGCCTGCAGGTGGAGCCATCACCCGCACAGACTCCACAGTTGTCCTCCTTGGCATTGCTTCCCAGTTGCCGATCACAGCCCACTGCCTGCCAACAGAAGCATGGCAGTCAGTGGTGCCCAAAACCAGGGGATGGGGAACTCCCTTCATTTCAGGAACCTTAGTTGTGATGTAATCCTTAAATTTACAGTTTGGCTCTCTTTTATGAGAACATAGTTTTATAAATGTAAATGATATAATGTCTTACAGGATAGTATCATTTATATGATTCTAATGCAAGGCCGAAATATTAATAAAGATTTGAAGCTGTCCCTCCATACCCCCTCCCTTTTCTATTTATATTTTTATTCAGATTTCTGTCTTTTTTTATTTCAAGACAAGATCTCACTCTGTTGCCCAGGATGGAGTGCAATAGTAGGACTGTGGCTCGCTGCAGCCTCAACCTTCTGGGCCCAAGTGATCCTCCCACCTCAGCCTCCCAAGTAGCTGGGATCACTTAAGCCTGGGAGGTTGAGTCACAGGCCTGTGCCCCAACACCCAGCTTTTTAAAATGTGATGAAAAGACAGGGTCTCCCTATGTTGCCCAAGCTGGTCTTGAATTCCTGGGCTCAAGTGATCCTCCTGCCTTGGCCTCCCAAAGTGCTGGAATTACAGGCGTGTACCACACTGCCCAGTCCAGGTATTTTTATGTATATAAAATAAACAGAACATGACAGACGTTTCCTCTCTCCCCAGTCCTACACTTGTCCTGTTCTTTCATTTCCTCCCCAAAACAACCACTGTCCTAAATTTCATGTATAACCTTCTGGTTCATAGTTTTACTTTAAATATCTTTTTTTTCTGTTTTTACTTCTATCTCTAAAGACCTGTATCTCTATATCCCTATATTAATATCTGTCTGTAGCCTTTATCTATATGTTTATAGCTCCTCATCTTTATCATTAGCTGTACCTAGGCCTATGTATCTCCACCTCTGTCATACCTATATATTTATAAACAATTTTTAAAATATAAAAAGGAACTAAAAGGAGAGATGTCTCATATAAAATATGTGTTTATACGCTATCTTTCCTTCTCTTGTCATTTTTCATGTGTACATATGTGTGTGTATTTGCTAGATTACAGGCTTGCTTATATGAGAAAAAAAGGCCATGTCTTATATTTCTTTTTTATTTTGTAAGCATATATTTTACATAATGTGTAAAAGACAATAATATCAACTGATTTGATGGTTTATCTCTTCCTTCCCATATTCATCCAACTTTATTTATAAACCTAGTGTTTAAGCGCAGGGACTTTGGAGGAAGAAAACACCCACGTACAAACCTGGATCCACCCACCAACCTTTTAAGCTGCAGGATGTTGAAAAATTCAAACTCTCAGAGACTCGTTTTCCTCAACAGTAAAATAGAGAGAATAATACCAATATATACTTCACATAGGGCCTAGTGAGGATTCAATGAGAAAACATATGTAAAATTCTTAGTATAATGATTCAAACATTATAAAGGATTCAATAAAAGATGGCCAATGTTATTATTTCTCTCTGTTTTTCATCTTGACTCCTGGGTAGCCCCCATGCTTCAGCTTGGAGAGTTGTTGAATTAGACTCTATATTCAAGCTGTTGAAGAAGAAATGAAACTAGAGGAAGTTGGGACAATTATTTATACACTATTCTTTCCAACATTTTGGTGTCGAAGGGAAAGAGAAAGACCTACTGAAAATTTCAGGGAGAGGTAGTAACTTCCAAGGAAGTTTAGGGAATAGCTTATGATTAGAGATATTTTCAAATTCACAAAGAGCTATCATGAGGAAAGGGTCTACTTTTGTTCTTTGTATTTCCAAATGGTGAAAGCTACAGGTTTAAGCATAATTTGGTTCAATATGAGAAAGTTTGAAAAGTCAGAGTTATCTAATTATAAGTATTCAGTCATAGTCTAGGAGACCTCTTGGTGGAACAATTGTAGGGGGGATTAAGTCATTGGATGAGTGCTTTTATCCAATGACTTTTGAGATCCTTTAATCCTGATTATATGGTTTTATAAAGATGGTAATACAATATTAATAACTGCTGATTTTTATTGAATGCTTAGCATGTACCTGGCATTATGCCATGAATATTGTACACATTATTTCATTTAATCTTCAGAGCAATTTTATGATGTAGGTGATACCTTTCACTCTATTTTATAAATAAGGAATCTAAACATTACTGAGTAAATGATTGGCCAATATTATACAGCTAGTATACAGTGTTGGTAATTGTTTTAAAACCCAAGTTATCCGACCCAGAATCTTAACACTACATTACAACTTCCTCTACCTTAAGTATCAGCAGATAGACAACAATAAAAGCCCAGTTACACAGGCCATTGTATTAATATTTACAAGTACATGTGGAACAACTTAAGAGTGATTGATTTTGGAAACACACTTGTATGGTCGAGATTCAATCAATGAGTAACTTGTGTTCATGCAACTTTCTCCAAGGGGAGTAATTCCACTATTAAATTATAGAAACTCTGCTCCTGGGCCAAGCTCTATCCTCACACATTCATGTCCCTGAGCACTCTGCATTTCATGAGAAGGAGAATCACTCTCTATCTAGTCATCCAGGAAGGGTGTGGGTTTAGGACCTAGGAGGGGCTTGTTTTGAAGAGTGTTTAAGGCCTTGTAAGATCTCGGGCAATTGAATACCTCCCTGAGCACTTATATTTGCTTCATAATTTTTGTAAAGTTACAATTCATCCAAATGTTATAACCAAATAAAGCATGTGAAAACATCACAGAAAAATGATATTTGAAAAGAAAGTCTTGCATTGGAATTCATAAGGAATAAGCCAGAAATGCCTTTGAAATTGAGGGGCTACTGAATTTTGGCTTTCATATCCCATCATAATCAACAATAAGCAACTTCTAAAAAATTGCCTGAAGTGTTTCCAACTTCTATGACATCGTCTGAAGTCATGATCTCTAATTACAGTGATTTATTAACTACTAATTGACAGATATATCAATAAAATTTATTAACATCTATTAAATAACCATCTTATATATTGCCAGACACTACAGAGTATAAATTAATAACACAAGATTCTTACTTTACAGTGTAGTTAATGAGACAAGTCACACAAGATAGTGGATGATATAAACAAATATTTTAAATATATGAGTAGTGCTTTTTGGAATAAATATTCATCTATAAATCATCACTTCAGTTAAAAATTATTTCACAGTTCCTGCTTATGATTTCCTAATCAGCTAAAAGACGATAATACTTAAATAAGTGGCACTAGTCCAAATGAAGCAAAATATGAATTTTTCAGAGCAGTCAAATTTAATCATTCAAGAACAAAACAATTTTTTTTTAAATCAACTGTTTGAAATACCTGCAAATTGGATTCTAACTTGGGGGGAAAAAATCTGACATTTCTGTCTTAAAAATCAGAGTATATGGAGCTATGGTAGTCAGTAGGGATACTCAAAAACATTTTGGTTCTTTCAGCCCACAGAAGGTCTGTACTTCTCCACTCCCTTTGAAGTTAGGTGTGGTCATTAACTAACTTTGGCCAATGAAATATGAGTCTAAGTGATTGATCTGTGTCACTTCTATAAGAAGATTCAAGGGTCAGTGTCTGAGTCCCATGTTCCCCTTGCACTACTGCAGTTATTATGTAAAAAATGTGTCCAAATAAAGCCTACCTCAACCTTAGTCTCCCAGACATTCTAAGAGCTGAGGCTCCTGTCAACCGCTGTTGGGCAAGTGGTATCAGCAAGAAGTAACCTTTAATTGTTTTAAGCTACTGAGCTTTGGGGGTTGTTGGTTACTGCAGGAAAATCCAGCCTATGCTATACAGGACTATAACCATTAATGGATAAAGCACGGTTATTAACAAGAAGATGGTTTTTAAAATTAGAAGTTTCACATTAAAATCCAGTTTTCCGGCTTCTCTTGACAAAAACAAAAACAAAACAAAACTTCCAACATGTTTATACATAGTTGCCCCCTTCACAATAAGCATGTATCCTCCAGTTCACCACCACAGTCACCACCCAATGTGACTACATCTGAGCAGTTTCTCTCTGGGGCAGTGTGTAGACATTTGACTTTTAATCTCTGTACTAAGCCATCTAAGCATGAATCATCTCTTGAACTGACTGTTCTTTACCGAATTATACCTCATTTTCAGTTACAAACTTCAGCTACACTTGTATCAATACAAAAAGTATGATCAGTATAGTCTAATAATTAAGACATTGGTTTCTGAAATTAGGTTCCCTGGGTTCAAATTCCAGCTCTACCACTTCCTAGCTATGTGCAATAGAAACAGACTGAATGTTTGTGTCTGCACCCAAATTCATATGCAGAGACCTAACCCTCAAGGTGATGGTATTAGGAGGTGAAACATTGTGGGGGGATTAGGTGATAAGGGTGGAGCCCTCACAAATAGGATTAGTACCGTTATAAAAGATACCCTGGATACCTCCCTCATCCCTTCTGCCATGTAAGCACACAGCTTCCATGAACCAGGAGGCAGGAAGCAGACCCTCACCAGACACTGAATCTGCCAGCACTTTGATTTTCGACTTCCCAGCCTCTAGAACTGTAAAAAATAAATTTCTGTTGTTAATATGCCACCCAATCTACGGCAGCTAGTGATAGCTGCCCAAACTGACTAAGATACCGTACAACTTGGGCAATTTACTTAGCCTCTTCAATTTCCAGTTTCCTTATCAACAAAGCAGGGAATAAATACTGTACCTACTTGATAGGATTATGATGAGCTAACAGTAAAGGGCTTCCACAATGCCTGATACCTGGGCTAAGCACCCAGTGTTAGTTGATATTATTTTTATTCTAAATTCTAAGTGGTTTCTTCATCTGCACAGTTATCAGGGAATTCAATAAACATGAATGACAAATCAGATTTGGTCTGCAGAGCTGGTACCAACCAGGTCATGCCTCTAATAAAAATCAGACCTCCAAAGCAGAAGCAAATTTCATTCAGTGAGCACTGCTGTCTCAGGCTGTCTGTTGTGCTCAGGCTAATGGAAAGTTGTTCCGAAGAGCATTGTGACATGTTCATTTAAATGAGAAAACTATACAGACATTTACAAGACTTACGTGTAGTCTATGCCAAGTAGTCATTATGGCTCACATCAGTGATCCTGAGGCAAGCAGAAAGAATCACCAGGAAGCAGGAAGTAGGTGCTCACCAGACACTGAATCTGCCTAACTGATGCCCATGGCCACGTGGCACAAGAAAGGAAATTTATGTGAACATTATCCTGTTGAAGGAAAGATACTGAATTCAACCAAGAAGTGTCTGAGTCACTTCTTAGGAAGTACATGTAATTATTAAATTCAAATCACCTAGCCAAAAGAGCATCCAGCTTTCAGCGACCAGGGTATCACTCCTCATCACCCAAAGAACTGGCTTACTCATTAGAATCACAAAAAAAGTGATGAGAAGCACTCATTTAAAATGGACTAATTCATACTGAAACCACCTTTATTCTGCAAGTCCCTTTAAATCCTGGAAACTCCTGGAGCCAACTATGCAACTGGACTTAGACCATTAATAAGAACAGGGGGTGGTGAGCAGTGAGCAGAAGGGTAAACGTGGGAAGGGGAGCTCATGTTGACTGCAGGCCTCCTGTGCATCAGCTATTGTGCTGGGCACTTGGAATGCTGGTTTGTGGAAAAATGAATTTAAAATAGGACCTACAAGGAGGATAATATCTCCTTTTTACCTGATGAAAAGGCCAAGGCTCAAAGATGGTAAGGGAGTTGCCAAGTGGTCTTCAGTTAATTAGTTGTAGAAATTGAATCCGAATGCAGTTCTCTCTAAATCTGAAGTCTACACAGTCCTGATCACAGCTATTCATCACAGGAAACCACCAAGTAGGTCCATGACCTTGACCCAAAGTCAAAGCGACCTTAGCTTCACACACCAACCGTGCCAAAGGCAATGGTTTTCTACTCCCTCTAGCTGCATAGGGCACTATTCTCTAACCATATTTTGTCATCTCCATTTTCTTCAGAGCATCTTCAAATTTCTCATTCCTCCTCAAAATCCTGCCCCCTCATTCTGATTAGATGCCTTTGCTTCATATTTCACTCAATTGAGGCCATCAAACAATATCTCACCCTCCTGTCCATTCCCATACAAACTGATCAGTGGCCCCTATTTCACCCTTCCTACCTGCCTCAAGGGAACATGTCCTTGTCCATGGGCAATCTGTCTCCTTTGTTTCTGTTATCAACTCCTTTGAAGAGCCCAGGAACTTCACTGCATTAGTTGTATATTTCTACCTCTCAGTCAATACTCCACTCACCCAAGGGCCTGGCAACATATATACTTGTTCATTCATGGATTTACCATGAAGTTAATGAAGCTTAAGTTTCACAGTCAACCACTCTCTCCTTTTCCCTCTGTCTTGCCTACCTGCTGTTCCCAGTCTGGGCTCCCACAAATGCTGAGAGTTGCTGAGAACTGAAATGTTTGAGTTGGGGAGGGGAAGCTGGACTGCAACTGGGAAGGATTTCTGTGTAAGAATCTGCCATAAATTAGCCAGTGGTGGCACACCTGTGGTCCCAGCTACTCAGGACGTTGAGATGGGAGAATCACTTGAGCCCAGGAGGTTGAGGCTGCAATGAGCCATGATAGCACCACTGTACTCCAGTCTGGGTGACAGAGACCTTGTCGCAAAAATTAACAAATAAAGAGGGCCCTTCTAATTATATATGCTTCAGGTACCCTAAAAACTGTATCTGCTCCAGTGCTTTTCCAAGTGTCTCTGATCTTGAAGACATTCTTCCTGGACCTGACATCCCCCTCTGGCTGTAGCTGTATCTTTCCCTCTATTCTTCTGATTCATACTTTTTGAAAGATGGATTTATGCTCACCATCCCTACTCATTTCAGCCTATTCCTTCCTTACTATGTGTAGTAGGTTGAATTGTGCACTCTCCCCAAAAAAAGACATGGCACCTAGAACCTGTGAATGTAACCATATTTGGAAAAATATCTTTGCAAATGTAATTAAGGATGTTGAGATGAAATCATATGAAGGTGTCCTTATGAAAGGAGGGGAAAACATAGAGATAGACAAGAGGAGGTGAGGTGCAGATGAAGGCAGAGATTAGAGTGATGCTTCCACAATTAAATTATTAAATTAAATTAATGCCCCATCAGGGGCATCTCTCCCTGTGCTTGTCCCGTCAATCATGGGCACCAGGACTCTGTACTTGAGAGTACAACCTGTCCTTCTTACTCAGTCCCCAAGGACATTAGATGATTAGATTTAACCATGTGACAGCCCTAGATCTATATTTCTAGTCTAGATTTCTCTCCTAAGCTCTAAATTCATATATCAACTTAATATTCACAGGCACATCTAGCTCATCACCTTTGCCCCATGCCCCTGGTTCTAACCCAATATTTTGTCTTGATGAATGGTCTCACTATCTATCTAGTTAAATCATGATATCAGAAATCTAGATATCATTTTCTCGCTCCCCATATCCAACCAAACATTCAGTCCTAAAAGATCTGTTTCCAGGGCCAGGTTCAGTGGCTCACGTCTATAACCCCAGTATTGTGGGGGGCCAAGATAGGAAGGTTGCTCGAAGTCAGGAGTTGGAGATCAGTCTGGGCAACAAAGTTACACCTGATCTCTACAAAAAATTCAAAAAATAAAAATTATCCTAGCATGGTGGAACATTCCTGTAGTCCCAGCTACTTGGGGGTAGAGTGCAGACTAAGTTGGGAGGATTACTTGAGCCCAGGAGCTCAAGGCTGTACTGAGCTGTAACCACACCATTACACTCCAGCCTGGACAACAGAGCAAAACCCTGTCTCAAAAAAAAAAAAAAAAAAAAAAATGCATCCTTAACCTTTAGAATTTGTCTCCACTGAATTCATTCTACCTCTTGCCTTATTTTAAGTTCTTATTATCCCATACTTGACCTTCTATTGTTTGGCTAGATCCCTGTCCTCTGCAAATAACCTGCCACTTTGCCACTGAAATGACCTTTCTAAAGACAAGCTGAAATTCTTTATAAAATTATGAAACAGCTCCTCTCTCAACTTTCAGAATAAGTTAACAATTGGTTTCCACCTCCACTGGTAGCCTCATCTCCTAGCACTATTCCGTGGGTATTCTCATCTCAACTCTCCAGAATGTACTCCTGGACCCTTAAACACATCTGTACCTGCTGTTACATTCCTGTCCCTTCTGCTTGTCATTCTTCCTCACCTTGGTTTATCTAACGTTTACTCAAATTTTCAAAACCTCACTGTCCAAACATCACCTTATCCAGAGTGCACTCCTTGAGCCCAGACTAAATTTCTTTTATTTATTTATATTTATATTTTTATTTTTTAGAAACAGGATCTCGCCCTATCATAGGCTGGAGTACAGTAGTGCAATCATAGCTCAGTGCAGCCTCGACCACCTGGACTCAAGCCAGTCTCTTGCCTCAGGTTCCTGAGTAGCAAGTAGCTAGGACCATAGGCTTGGGCCACCACACCCAGCTAATTGTTAAAAAGGTTTTGTAGAAACAAGGTTTCCCCATGTTGCCCAGGCTGGTCTCGAACTCCTAGACTCAAGGAATCCTCCTCTCTTGGCCTCCCAAAGTCTTGTGATTATAGGCAGAAGCCAATGCACCCAACCTAAATTACTTTTAATAACGATTCATTTTAATTATAAAAGCAATGCATGATCATAGTCAAGAACTCGGAAAACAAAAGCATAATCCCACTGAGAAGGATTACTATTATCATTTGGTCAAAGAGCCCAAAACTTAACTGATGGCAGTAAAGGGCAACAATAGACTGTTTATAAAATGGAAGAATTACATGGTAAGCTTTGACCTTTTGCCAAAAGTAGAAAGCACCCAAAGTGTCCTTCAGTAGGTGAATGGATAAATAAACTGCAGTACATCCAGACGATGGAATATTATTCAGTGTTAAAAGGAAATGAGCTGCTGTGCTCGCTTCGGCAGCACATATACTAAAATTGGAATGATACAGAGATGATTGGCATGCCCCCTGTGCCAGGAGGATATGGAAATTTGTGAAACATTCCATTAATTTAATTTTTTCTCTTAAATGTTTTAAATGAAAAAAAAAAAAAGAAATGAGCTATCAAGTCATGAAAAGACACTGAGGAAACTGAAATGTGTAATATATTACCACATGAAAGAAACCAATCCGAAAAGGCTCCATACTATATGATTCCAACTCTATGGCATTCCAGAAAAGGCAAAACTATGGAGACAGTAAAAAGATCCATGGTTGCCAGGAGTTAACGAGGAGAGAGGGATGAAAGAGAAAAGCATGGAGGATTTTTAGGTCAGTGAAACTACTCTGCATTATACTATAATAGTGGACACATGTCATTATACATTTGTCCAAACTCATAGAATTTACAACACCAAGAGTGAGACCTAATGTAAACTATGAACTTTGGGTGATTATGATGTGTCGACGTAGGTTCATCGAATGTAATAACTGTATCACTTTAGTGGGGAATGTGGATAGCAGGGGTGGCGGTGCATATAAGGAAGCAGGGGGGTCCTATGGGAAAATTCCACCTTCCACTAAATTTTGCTGTGAATCTAAAATTGCTCTAAAAATTGAGTCAGGCCAGGTATGGTGGCTCATGCCTGTAATGCCAGTATTTTGGGAGGTTCAAGGCCAGCCTGAGCAACAGAGTGAGAACCCCATCTCTACAGAAATCAAACAAACAAAAAATTGGCTGAGCATGATGGCACATGCCTGCAGTCCCAGCTACATAGGAGGCTGAGGCAGGAGGATTGCTTGAGCCCAGGAGGATGAATCTGCAATGAGGCATGATCATGTTGCTGTATTACAGCCTGGGTGACAGAGTGAGACCCCGTCTCTTAAAAAAAAGAGAGAAAGAAAGAAATTGAGTCTGTTTTAAAAGGGCAGGGAGGTGGATAGTGCAGGAAGAGCCTACAGGAGACTGACAAGAATCCTCAATTTCATCATTAATGCAAGGACAAGCCATTGAGGGGTTTTGGGGAATGCAAGAATGACAAGCTCTGATTGCCTTTTAACATAATCACTTTGGCTGCTGTGTGAATAACAAACTGGAGGGAATCATAGTGGGAGCTGGGAGAACAGAACAGAAAGCTGTTAATGCGATTTAGATTAGCTAATAAGGACTTAGGCTACAAGAAAGGCAGTAAAGATGGCAAGATGTGCTAAATTAAAAGTAATCTTTGGAGGGAAAATTGACAGGACGTGGCAATGGATCAAATGTGTGGGTTGAAATAAAGGCAGAATGATGTCAAAGTTTTGGGATGAGCAACTAGAAGCCATTTTTTAGATAAAGGGATGAACAAAGTTGAAGCTAGTTTGAAAAGCAGGATGAAGGTTCACCTTTGAGCACTTTAAATCTGAAACTCCTGGTAGTGCTTCACACTTAGTAGGTGGTCAGGTTGCTTGTCTGCTGTTGTTACTACTGTTTTTGTTATGAGCACAACAGAGTAGGTGAAATACTAGACACATTCATTATTTTTAAAAAACATTTTTCAGAAGTCAAAAGAATAGATGCAGAATCCTATAATTTCCCTGCCATCCCTGCCTCATAACCTGTCATAGTGTCTTTTTAATTTTTTTTTCTTTTTGAGACAGTCTTGCTCTGTCACCAGGCTGGAATGCAGTGGCGTGATCTTGGCTCACTGCAACCTCCACCTCCTGGGTTCAAGTGATTCTCCAGCCTCAGCCTCCCTAGTAGCTCGGATTACAGGCACACACCATCACATCCAGCTAATTTTTGTATTTTTAGTGGAGATGGGGTTTCACCATGTTGCCAGGCTGGTCTTGATCTCCTGACCTCAAGTGATCCACCCACCTTGGCCTCCCAAAGTGCTGGGATTACAGGGTGAGCCACCACACCTGGCCTAAAGTGTCTTGAATCCTTACACTCATTACAAGCCACTGAGGTTTATCCCAGTCACACTTGTCATAGCTCTGCAGAGACCACTCTGAAAAATCTGCTGGAATGCATTCATGTTAGTTTTTCAGTAAATAAATCATTATTCCCAAAGATCCAAAACAATGAATTAATTTTAATAAGAAAGCTTAATTTAATAAGAGACTCTCCAGTATTACTCTTCCAAAACAGTGGTTCTCAAAGTATATTCCCCAGACCCACAGCTTCAGTATCTCCAGGGAACTTGTTAGAAATGCAGATCTTTGGGCCCCATCCCTTACCTACTGAATCACAAACTCTGGGGGATGAGCACAACATTCTGTTATCACAAGCCCTCCAGGTGACTCTGATGCATGTCCAAGTTAGAGAATCACTAATCTATAGCCAGGGGCGGTGGCTCATGCCTGTAATCCCAGCACTTTGAAAGGCTGAGGCAGGCGAATCACCTGAGGTCAGGAGTACAAGATCAGCCTGGCCAACATGATGAAACCTCATCTGTACTAAAAATACAAAATTGGGATACAAATATAATTTGTATTTGGTGTACAAAAATACAAAACTGGGATTACAGGTGTAAGCCACTGTACATGGCCAATAGCAATATTTTCATCTGCATGAACAAAAGTACAGAAGAAAAGGGTTCTGTTTATTGACAGTAGGCGTAGCACATCCCTGAAGCAGGGGCTCCGGAGGAAAGTGTGCTTACCTGACAGATGCCACTGATACACATGTCCAAGGAGTCCGTGTTGCAACGAGTTCCATCCAGTACCTTAGGTGCCAGCTCCACCACCAAGTTTTGTCCTCGTGCATGACACTTGAGTGCACACGGCGCAGCAGGATCATTATATCGTGGAAGCCATTCATAATAACGCCCCTGATACTGGACATCATTGTAGGCTGAGCACTGCTGGGCTCTGAAATCTTCTGCATCTGGAGGGCAGTCCTGGGGACAGAGGGAAAAGGCCACATGCACATCACCCAGTGAGAGAGGCCAACAGAAGGTGAAATAAGTTAACCAGAATCTCATGAGACCACACCCCACTTGCCTCTATCTGGGAGTCACCTAATTCCCTGTCATTGTTGTTTTTAATTCATCTGTCTTTCCTCCCCTGTCAGGCTCCCTCCCATATCTTCACTGGTACCAAGTACCTGCCTTCAACTGGCTGTAGGATGGATGGCAGAAAACATAGCTTGTTCAAATTCTGTCTACAACAAAAGCAAATAAATTCTAAGTAAATGCCTTAAGTTGCTCTCATAATAAAAAGTGTTTGTACAAATATTGATGACTCATTGATCTTTTTACCAAATTATTGATTCCACCCACCAGAATTTCCACAGCAAGATACTAGTTGAGAAAAGTGTTACTTTATTCATCAAAAATCTACTTTTGATATGTCAAACTTCATAATTAAAGAAAACAGATACAAAAAAGCAATATAGCCGCCAGGCACGGTGGCTTACGTCTGTAATCCCAGCACTTTGGGTGGCTGAAGCGGGCGGATCACTGGAGGTCAGGAGTTCCAGAACAGCTTGGCCAAAACAGTGAAACCCTGTCTCTACGAAAAATACAAGAATTAGCTTGGTGTGGTGGCGCATGCCTATAGTCCCAGCTACTCACGAGGCTGAGGCAGGAGACTGCTTGAACCTGGGAGGTGGAGGTTGCAGTGAGCCAAGATTGTGCCACTGCACTCCAGCCTGAGTGACAGAGCAAGACTCAGTCGCAAAAAAAAAAAAAAAAAAAAAAAAAAAAAGAAAAAAAAGAAACCAAACTCACACATACCATAATTTTATATTTTTATTATGAAAGTAATGAATATTCATTCTAAAAACTTTGGAAAATAGTTTCTACTCAACAAAAGAATAAATAACATAGATCTTTTGTATCTAAATCTTCACACAAATCTTGATTATTTACCAAGGAACTCTTTCTGGAATTAAATTTCTGCATCCCAGGTTATACACATTTTATAGACTATTCAAAATATTGCAAAATTGCCCTCCACTATAATTTTCTAGTTTTTTTTCCCAATCAGAAATACTTCATTGTTTTCATTTGCGTTTTCTTTTTGAGATAGAGTCTTGCTTTGTCACCTAGGCTGGACCTCCCAGGTTCAAGAGATTCTCCTATCTCAGCCTCTCGAGTGGCTGGGATTACAGGTTCCTGCCACCATGGCTGGCTAATTTGTTTTTGCATTTTTAATAGAGATGGGTTTTCACCATGTTAGCCAGGCTGGTCTCAAACTCCTGACCTCAAGTGATTCACCCACCTCAGCCTCCCAAAGTGTTGGGATTAGAGGTGTGAGCCACCATGCCCAGCTTGCATTTTCTTTTTATTGTTTAATATCTTTTCATGTGTTAATTCTTCAAATTTTTGTATTAATTCTACAAAAATCTCTTGTTTTATATCCTTTATCCATTGGCATTTTTGTCTTTTTATTATTTTCATCAGATGAAACTATTAAACTTCATAGAGAAATTATCAACTCTTCGTCATTTCTGTTGGAAATATTTTCCCCATTTCATTTTGTTTTTAGTACTTTGTAAAGTCAAAAAGTTTTACATTTTCATGTAGTCAGCTCTATTAATATTTCCCCTTAAGGTTTCTTTCTTTATTAATGGGCTTAGAAATGCTTTCCCACTCTGCTCTGAGAACAGATAAATACTTAAATGTATTTTCCTAGTTCCTTTATAGATTAGCAGTCATATTTAACTATTTGTTATATTTGGAATTTATTTAGATGAATCATTTAAGTTAGAAATCTAGCTTTATTTTTTTTCACAAATAGATATTGATAAATTATCAGCCAGGATTTTTAAATACAATTTTCCTCTTTTTGCTACTTGACTTTAGTATTTTATTGTTTACACTTTGGGCCTTTATAAACTTCCTTAAATCCTTTTTGGAAGCAGATAGGGAATAAATAGAATATAATTAACAAACATTCTTCTGAGATTAGTTGCATTATTTTGCTGTGAAACATTCCAAAATCCTATATTGCATCCACATTTTTGTTTTCTTAGCAAAATTAAACAAGGTTACACTAATAGAAGCAAGTCAAACTGAAGAAGACTAAAACTGGATGACTTTTTCTTTAGTCACTGTCTTACTCTGTCACCCAGGATGGAGCACAGTGGCATGATCACAGCTCACTGCAGCCTCGACCTCCAGAGCTCAGGTGATCCTCCCATCTCAGTCTCCCAGGTAGCTGGGACTACAGGGATGTGCCACTACACCCAGCTAATTTTTTGTAGAGACAGTTTTGTCATGTTGCCCATGCTGGTCTCAAACTCCTGGGCTCAGGCAATCTGCCTGCCTCAGCCTCCCAAAGTGCTGCGATTACAGGCATGAACCACCATGCCAGGCCAGATGACTTTTCTCTGTTGAAATGAGGACTGTATCCTCCATCTGGCCATAGGAAGGATCATCAATTACAAAATTACATCACCTCCTCTTCCTCCAGCCATGGCTAGTTTTCTCTATATCTCACTCTTTGAAACCAACCAAAGGAAAGTGTCTAAGAGAGCAGGATGCAAGCAACTTCTTTGCATTAGGCTCAATGGCAACATTCTCTAGGGACTGAATGGGCCGACTAGCTAACTCTCAACTCCCTTAAATTCCATAAACCAATGAAGTTTCACAAAATTAACAAGAGTTAA
Source organism: Papio anubis (assembly GCF_008728515.1). Taxonomy (NCBI): domain Eukaryota; kingdom Metazoa; phylum Chordata; class Mammalia; order Primates; family Cercopithecidae; genus Papio; species Papio anubis. Next base: position 105,975,541 of record NC_044982.1, on the reverse strand, counting down.
TTAGCAGAAGACACGTTAGAATGTCAGCCTTAGGGTAGCCAGATTTGTACATGTGACCAGCCCCCTTGGCCACAGCTGACTATCCAGAGGCAAACATCTGGTACACACCAAGTCAATCTTTCCCAGGAATTTGAAATTGCAACAAAAGAGCTGGAGCCAAGAGAGTGAAGAACTCATATCAATCTAGGGCTGGACTCGCCATTTCTTTTATAAGATTCATGTTGAAGCAAAGCAAGCCAGTTCCCACAGCAAAGAAGAATGAATTAGATAAGAAAGGAGGAGGAAAGATAGTAAACTATGCATTTAAATAGGAATAAGTAACCTGTGGTCCTCATTTTCTGATTTCTGGCTCCAGGCCCTCAAGGCCTGCTTATGCTTAAATTCCCTTAAAAACCCATATATCCATCCAGTGAATCCCCTTTATCCTGAGCTAATGTAAGTAGACTTCTGTTCTTAGCATATGATGCTATCTGATTAAGGCAGCCTGATATCCAGATCATGCTTTCTAGTTTCCCAGGGGTAATCACTGACATTCTCTTTTCACCACCACCCTTTGAACTAGGTAGGTCAGGATTATTACCTTCACTCTATAAATAGAGAAAACTGTGACCTAGGAGGGGTGGCGCCCAAGATAGCCAAACAGGAACAGCTCCAGCCTCCAGCTCCCAGCGTGAGTGACACAGAAGACAGGTGATTTCTGCATTTTCAACTGAGGTGCAGACCGACACATCACACCTCTCATGGCTGGGTACACCCTGAGACGAAGCTTCCAAAGCAAGAATCAAATAGCAACACTTGCTGTTCAGCAATATTCTATCTTCTGCAGCCTCCGTTGCTGATACCCAGGCAAACAGGGTCTGGAGTGGACCTCAAGCAAACTCCAACAGACCAGCAGCTGAGGGTCCTAACTGTTAGAAGGAAAACTAACAAACAGAAAGGACACCCACACCAAAACCCCATCAGTACGTCACCATCATCAAGGCCAAAGGCAGATAAAACCGCAAATATGGGGAAAAAGCAGTGCAGAAAAGCTGGAAATTGAAAAAATAAGAGCGCATCTCCCAGGGAACAAAGCTGGACGGAGAAGGACTTTCACGAGTTGAGAGAAGAAGGCTTCAGTTGATCAAACTTCTCAGAGCTAAAGCAGGAACTACGTAACCAGTGCAAAGAAATTAAAAACCTTGAAAAAATAATGGATGAATGGATAACTAGAATAATCAGTGCAGAGAAGACCATAAAAGAACTGATAGAGATGAAAACCATGACACGAGAACTACGTCACAAATGCACAAGCTTCAGTAACTGACTCGATCAACTGGAAGAAAGATTATCAGTGATTGAAGACCAAATGAATGAAATGAAACAAGATGAGAAATGCAGAGAAAAAAGAGTAAAAAGAAATGAACAAAGCCTCCAAGAAATATGGGATTATGTGAAAAGACCAAATCTACATCTGATTGGGGTGCCTGAAAGTGATGGGGAAAATGGAACCAAGGTGGAAAACACTCTGCAGGATATCATCCAGGAGAACTTCCCCAACCTAGTAAGGCAGGCCAACAGTCAAATTCAGGAAATACAGAGAACGCCACAAAGATACACCTTGAGAAGAGCAACTCTAAGACACATAATTGTCATATTCACCAAAGTTGAAATGAAGGAAAAAATGTTAAGGGCAGTCACAGAGAAAGGTCGGGTCACCCACAAAGGGAAGCCCATCAGACTAACAGCAGATCTCTCAGCAGAAACTCTACAAGCCAGAAGAGAGTGGGGGTCAATATTCAACATTTTTAAGAAAAGAATTTTCAACCCAGAATTTCATATCCAGCCAAACTAAGGTTCATAAGTGAAGGAGAAATAAAATCCTTTACAGACAAGCAAATGCTGAGAGATTTTGTCACCACCAGGCCTGCCCTACAAGAGACCCTGAAGGAAGCACTCAACATGGAAAGGAACAACCGGTACCAGCCATAGCAAAAACATACCAAAATGTAAAGTCCATCGATGCTAGGAAGAAACTGCATCAACTAATGAGTAAAATAACTAGCTAATATCATAATGACAGGATCAAGTTCACACATAACAATATTAACCTTAAATGTAAATGGACTAAATGGTCCAATTAAAAGACACAGACTGGCAAATTGGATAAAGAGTCCAGACCCATCAGTTTGCTGTATTCAGGAGACCCATCTGACATGCAGAGACACACATCGGCTCAAAATAAAGGGATGGAGGAAGATCTACCAAGCAAATGGAAAACAAAAAAAAGCAGGGGTTGCAATACTAGACTCTGATAAAATAGACTTTAAACCATCAAAGATCAAAAGAGACAAAGAAGGCCATTACATAATGGTAAAGAGATCAATTCATCAGGAAGAGCTAACTATCCTAAATATATATGCACCCAATACCGGAGCACCCAGATTCATAAAGTAAGTCCTTAGAGACTTACAAAGAGACTTAGACTCCCATACAATAATAACGGGAAACTTTAACACCCCACTGTCAACATTAGACAAATCAACGAGTCAGAAAGTTAACAAGGATATCCAGAAATTGAACTCAACTCTGCATCAAGTGTATCTAATAGACATCTACAGAACTCTCCACCCCAAATCAACAGAATATACATTCTTCTCAGCACCACATCGCACTTATTCCAAAATTGACCACATAGTTGGAAGTAAAGCACTCCTCAGCAAATGTACAAGAACAGAAATTATAACAAACTGTCTCTCACAAGACAGTGCAATCAAACTAGAACTCAGGACTAAGAAACTCAATCAAAACCACTCAACTACATGGAAACTGAACAACCTGCTCCTGAATGACTACTGGGTACATAACGAAATGAAGGTAGAAATAAAGATGTTCTTTGAAACCAATGAGAACAAAGATACGACATACCAGAATCTCTGGGACACATTTAAAGCAGTGTGTAGAGGGAAATTTATAGCACTAAATGCCCACAAGAGAAAGCAGGAATGATCTAAAATTGACACCCTAACATCACAATTAAAAGAACTAGAGAAGCAAGAGCAAACATATGAAAAAGCTAGCAGAAGGCAAGAAACAACTAAGATCAGAGCAGAACTGAAGGAGGAGTAGGAGACACAAAACCTCCAAAATCAATGAATCCAGGAGCTGGTTTCTTGAAAAGATCAACAAAATTGATAGACAACTAGCAAGACTAACAGAGAAAAATAAATTGACACAATAAAAAATGATAAAGGGGATACACCACCGACCCCACAAAAATACAAACTACCATCGGAGAATACTATAACCACCTCTACGTGAATAAACTAGAAAACCCAGAAGAAATAGATAATTTCTTGGACACTTATACTCTCCCAAGATGAAACCAGGAAGAAGTTGAATCCCTGAAGTGACCCATAGCAGGCTCTGAAATTAAGGCAATAATTAATAGCCTACCAACTAAAAAATGTCCAGGACCAGACGAATTCACAGCCAAATTCTACCAGAGGTACAAGGAGGGGCTGGTACCATTCCTTCTGAAACTATTCCAATCAATAGAAAAAGAGGGAATCTTCCCTAACTCATTTTATGAGGCCAACATCATCCTGATACTAAAGCCTGGCAGACATTAATAACAAAAAAAAGAGAATTTTAGACCAATATCCTGATGAACATCGATGCAAAAATCCTCAGTAAAATACTGGCAAACCAATCCAGCAGCACATCAAAAGCTTATCCCCCATGATCAAGTTGGCTTCATCCCTGGGATGCAAGGCTGGTCTAACATAATGCAACCAATAAACGTAATCCAGCATATAAAAAGAACTAAAAGACAAAAACCACATGATTATCTCAATACATGCAGAAAAAGGCCTTTGACAAAATTCAACAGCTCTTTCATCCTAAAAGCTCTCAGACGTGAATCTGTGCATTGATGGAACGATCTCAAAAATCATAAGAGCTATTTATGACAAACCCACAGCCAATATCATGCTGAATGGGCAAAACTGGAAAAATTCCCTTTGAAACTGGCATTGTAAGACAGGGATGCCCTCTCTCACCACCATTCAACATAGTGTTGAAGTTCTGGCTAGGGAAATCAGGCAAGAGAAAGAAATAAAGGGTATTCCGCTAGGAAAAGAGGAAGTCAAATTGTCCCTTCTTGCAAAAACCCATCATCTCAGCCCAAAATCTCCTTAAGCTGATAAGAAACTTCAGCAAAGTCTCAGGATACAAAATCAATGTGCAAAAATCACAAGCATTCTTATACACCAGTAACAGACAAACAGAGAGCCAAATCAGGAATGAACTCCCATTCAATAGCTTCAAAGAGAATAAAAATACCTAGGGAATCCAACTTTACAAGGAATGTAAAGGACCCTTCAAGGAGAACTACAAAACACTGCTCAGTGAAATAAAAAGAGGACACAAACAAATGGAAGAACATACCATGCTCATGGATAGGAAGAATCAATATTGTGAAATGGCCATACTGCCCAAGGTAATTTATGATTCAATGCCATCCCCATCAAACTACCAATGAGTTTCTTTCACAGAATTGGAAAAACTGCTTTAAAGTTCATATGGAACTAAGAAAGACCCTGCATTGCCAAGACAATCCTAAGCCAAAAGAACAAAGCTGAGGCATCACGCTACCTGACTTCAAACTATATCAATGAGGCCATGCAACTAAAACAGCATGGTACTGGTACCCAAAACAGTGAGATATAGACCAATGGAACAGAACAGAGCCTTCAGAAATAATACCACATCTACAGCCATCTGATCTCTTTGACAAACCTGTCAAAACAAGAAATGGGGAAAGGATTCTATGTAATAAATGTGCTGGGAAAATTGGCTAGCCATAAATAGAAAGCTGAAACTGGATCCTTTCCTCTACTCCTTATACAAAAATTAATTCAAGATGGATTAGAGACTTAAATGTTAGACCTAAAACCATAAAACCCTAGAAGAAAACCTAGGTAATACTATTCAGGACATAGGCATGGGCAAGGATTTCATATGTCTAAAAACACCAAAAGCAATTGGCAAATAAAAACCAAAATTGACAAAATGGGATCTAATTAAACTAAAGAGCTTCTGCACAGCAAAAGAAACTAACATCAGAGTGAACAGGCAACCTACAGAATGGGAGAAAATTCTTGCAATCTACTCATCTGACAAAGGGCTAATATCCAGAACCTACAAAGAACTCAAACAAATTTACAAGAAAAAACAAACAACCCCATCAAAAAAGTATGGATATGAACAGACACTTCTCAAAAGAAGACATTCATACAGCCAACAGACACTGTGAAAAAATGCTCATCATCACTGCCATCAGAGAAATGCAAATCAAACCACAATGAGATACCATCTCACACCAGTTAGAAAGTCAATCATTAAAAAATCAGGAAACAACAGGTGCTGGAGAGGATGAGAGAAGCCAGGAACACTTTTACAATCAAGCAGTGGGATCTGTAAACTAGTTCAACCCATTGTGGAAAACAGTGTGGCAATTCCTCAAGGATCTAGAACTGGAAATACTCATTTGATCCAGCCATTCCATTACTGGATATATACACAAAGGATTATAAATCATGCTGCTATAAAGACACAAGCACACGTGATGTTTACCGCGCATCATTCACAATAGCAAAGACTTGGAATCAACCCAAATGTCCACCAGTGACAGACTGATTAAGAAAATGTGGCACATATATACCATGGAATACTCATGAAGCCATAAAAACGATGAGTTTGTGTCCTTTGTAGGGACATGGATGCAGCTGTAAACCATCATTCCAGCAAACTATCACAAGAACAGAAACCAAACACCACATGTTCTCACTCATAGGTGGAAATTGAAATGAGATCACTTGACACAGGAAGGGGAACATCACTCAATCGGCCTATTTTGGGAGGGGGTGGGAGGGATAGCATTAGGAGATATACCTAATGTAAAATGATGAGTTAATGGGTACAGCACACAACATGGCACATGTATACATATATAATAAACCTTGCATCGCTAGCACATGTACCTAGAACTTAAAAGTATAATAATAAAAAATACAAAAATACAAAAAAAAAAAAAACTGTGACGTAGAAAGTTTTTAGCCACTAGTCCAAAGACACACACTAGGAGATGACAGAGCCAAGACTGATTCTCAAAGTAATAAGCACTCTATTATAGAATACTGCTTTCTAGTACACATGAGGGACACTGACTGCTTACATTAAATGCTTTCATTCACTTCACATTCTTCCAGTGTCAACACTAAGCTTGCCTAATCTGGCTCAGCTAGGTCCCACATCCCGGCTCAAGACAAGCTAGGGATTCTTGTGTCTTAAACAGTTATTTGACATTTAGGGAGCAAAATGCCAAACATTCTTCTGCTTTCCTTTCCCTGAGAAGCATTTTTTTCATTTCAGTTAAATTGAAGACAACATTTATTTATGAAATATACTTAATGAGCTTTGCCCTAGGTCACATGCTAGGGAGAACACAAAACAAAAACATAAACCACCACTGTCATTCAATGAGCTTGTTATCTTATTGGAGATGTAGCTTCTATATGCATGAAACACACCGAACAAGTGTTATCACTGGCATTTGTAGACTTAAAGTGGGAATGCAATGAAGGATGTAGAATTGTTATCCAAGAGTTAAACTGTACAATTGATTAGATGAAGTTAATAAGAATAGATTCCATGTCAGCAAGACTTGACTCTAACCTGATAGAGGTAATAAAAGGAAGTGTCAGTCAGTGAGGGTAGCCAGTCTGGGAAGCTCAGAAAAGAAGAAAGAGGAGGAGAAGGATAGGAGGAATAGAGAAGAGGAGGATGGAGAGGAGGAGAAGGGAAGAGAAAGGAAATGAAGAAGGCTGCCACAGCCAACAAATGACAAAAGGCACCCATTTCCCAAATCATCTTGAAAACAAGTTCTCCTTCCCCTCCTGAAACCATGAGGATATGTAAAACACGGGAGCAACTTATGTAGAGAAGCCAGGAATGAAAGATTATCTAATAAACTGAGTATTTTTATGCAAGAGAGACAGGCCATTATCTACGAGATTATTTATATAATAGGACTGGACCAAGCTTTCATGTGGATCAGACATTTAGGCAATTCCCCTCCCCAGTCCTCTCTCCCAATAACCAGCAAGTAGAGACTCAGGAGAAATAATATTGTTGCCACAAGCAAATTTTAAAATTTTATTTTAACTTCATATCCAAGTTGTACTATGAGCTGAGTTTTGTGATTATTTTATATAACAAATGACTGCATTTCTAGCATAAAAATAAATTGTTGGTGGCCACTGCAAACTAGAATTGGCAAACAAGGAATTGTGGAAAAGTGAAATCTCAGATGAATTTAAAGGATGGTGTGATGTAAACAGGAGAAGATTCGGGAAACAACATAACAAAAGAGAAACAGCAGAAATAAATTTGTTATCTATATGGAGCAGTATGCAGCCTTGTCCAGAAAGGGTGAAAGCTGGGAGTTTAAATAAGAGATAGATCTTATCTGAAGACAAGAAGATCCTTGAATGCAAGCGAGGAGATTTGAAAGCATTAAGGATCCACGGAGGGGACTAAAATATAAAAGATGGCATTTGAGGAACAGTATAATCGTAAGATGGTCTGGAGGTCTGGAGACAGACGTGAGAGGGGGTGACTTTTGCCCAGAGTAGGAGTGATGACAAGGAAAAGAAAAGAACACCTCCAAGAGAAATACTGAATGGAAAATTGTCAGATTCTAGCCATTCATAGGATCCATAATATGAGGGATCCTTCAAGGGTCACATCAAATGTCCCTTCTGTAAAGTCAGGAAGGAGCCCTGGGAGCCCCTTCTGCAAGTATACCAGGCCTCCCTCTGTGCTCATATAAAAATGTGTTCATGCTACAAAAATATCCTTACCAAATTATGATATACTTATCTTAAAATTATTTTCCCTTTACCTCTTCCAGCATTGCCTTTAATCCTATAAACCTTGGTATAAAAAAAAAAAAATGACTCATCAGTGAATTCAGGTATTAGATCTCCCTGCTGACATGCATGACTTCTCTTAGAAATTCTCCATTTGCTCCAAAATACCCCTGATAAAGATAATTCTTTATCTAGGGCTCAGGGGCCAGTTCTGGCTATAAGGATATATGCTAAGTGCTGATCAGTGGGTTCTGTCTGAAGACAGCAGTCACCCGGGAGCCAAGGCACTGTACCCAGACATGTTCTGTTCCATATTCTTTCAGGCCCAAAGCCCAAATCTCCATCTCCCGACAGAGTGAACCCGAGGAAAGCCACTGAACCAAAGTCTGAATTCTCCAGGAGGGTGGTGTGGTCTTTGTGGCCTGGGTATGCCTTCTGCTCCTGCCATTTGAGGCATGATCTCCTGCACACCAGGAGTAGAATTTCTTCATCTTCATCTATGTGCTGTGAATGCATGTCCCTGTTACAACTAGACTTCATAACAAAAGAACATTTGATCTTTTCTTGAGTGCCTGAATTTTTTTTCTTTAGCGTCTTCTGCTGAGGTGGGCAGAATTCTGAAATGCGACTGTCAGAGTCTGTCCTCGTTAAGCTGGATCCATCCCTATGCTAGGGATCCACCCCAGGCTGCTGGAGTAGTAGAAAACCAATAGCCATAGAGGATTTCCTTTCTCTGACTCCCTTCAGTTGTGTCTCTTTCAGTTAATTCCCTGCTTTTCCCTGATCTCTGGCCCTTGCCAACTAAGATTATGTAGAAGGTCTGCCCTACTGTTTCAGAGTTAGATTTTCTACAATGGTGTCTGGAAGTATAATGTCCCTCCAATACCACAGCAATTCTTGTGCTCATGTGTTACTAAAAGCTACCATGCTTTAGCTACTGCTGTCTGCAGCATCATTTTATTATCTGACAAAGCTTACAGCCTTTCCATACCCATGTATAGTGTAGTAGAGTGGTTAGGAGTGCACTTTCTGAAACCTGACTGTCTGAGGTTAAATTCAGTTCTGTGACCTTGGGCAGGTTATTTAAATCTCCTCTGTAAATGTGGAAATAAAAACAGCACTTACTTCCCAGGGTTAGTGTGAGGATTACATTAATTTATTCATGAAATGGCACTTAGAATAATGCCTAGCATTCAGGAAGTACTTAATAAGTATGAGCTATTATTATTATTTGGGTTAAGTGTGAGGAAGTCAACACATATAAGACAATAGCCCATGGTCCTAAGGCTAAGAGTCTGAGCCTTCAGACATTCCCATGGAGAAACAGAACTTTTAGCAATCTCTGGAATATGATACAGTGTTAGATCTCCAAGGCTCACTGACAGAAACACCTCCTTCTCCATATAGCAGACTTCTCTGATAGAGACTGAGTTTGGCCATTGATGATGACATCTCTTGGATGGGACTGAAAAGACCCTGCCATCCCTTAATACAGGGCTTTTACGGTACTGGATGTATAGGTGTAGGCATGTTTGAATCAGGGGGCAAGTCTCCCTCAAAAGAGCTCCTCATCTTAGAATCACTAAAGGCAACTTCCTTCAAAAGAGTGAATGACCATCCCCATTTCCAGGTAAAATGAAATCCACTAACCACTGAACTAGTGTAGCCAGTCTTCAGTAAGGCATTGAATGGCAGTGAGAAGGCAGTGAGAAGTAACAGCAGGGGTATGCTCATCAGAACTTGGTCCTCTCTCCACTTGAGGTGGGGTGGGTTGCAGAGTGGTCCCCACTCCTGCTCTTTAGAGTGGATGATGGTGAGGTGGATGTTTTGAGCCCCCAGTTAATAAAGCAGGAAGCAGCTCAAATAATTATATGGAAAAAAAAGATGTAACCATATGCATACTCCAAGTTCATTGTGGTTACATCCACTTATGGCACTCAACATGTCTGCAATGTTTCCATAGTATATTCAGGAATATACTTGTATAATCTCTCCTGTATAGGAATGGACTCTTATAGATTATCAATACTGAAGCTGGGGCTGCATTTATGTACCTCTGGTTTGCAACACAGTTTGGGCATGCACAGCTACAGATACTGTGGCACATGGAGACAAAGTGATGCTCTGGACACTTCCACTGCCACAACTTTCCTTTATTTTGCAAATAAGGAATTTTGTTGGAAATTCTGAGTTTGCAATGACAAGCGTAGCAACTGATGCTATATTCTTTTTTTTTTTTTTTTTTGAGACGGAGTCTTGCTCTGTCGCCCAGGCTGGAGTGCAGTGGCGCAATCTCGGCTCACTGCAAGCTCCGCCTCCCGGGTTCACGCCATTCTCCTGCCTCAGCCTCCCGAGTAGCTGGGACTACAGGCGCCCGCCACTGCGCCCGGCTAATTTTTTTCTATTTTTAGTAGAGACGGGGTTTCACCATGGTCTCGATCTCCTGACCTTGTGATCCGCCCGCCTCGGCCTCCCAAAGTGCTGGGATTACAGGCGTGAGCCACCGCACCCGGCCAACTGATGCTATATTCTTATGAAACCTCTCTTAGGACTCTCTAAGGATTCCAACTCTGAGAACTAAAAAGGGCAGCATTTGCTTCTCCACCTCCTTCCTACCCTACCCCAAGCACCTATTTCTTACCAGCCTAGAAAGATTTCTGCTGCATTCTCCCAGAGGGACCATAAATTAGAGACCACAGGTAACCCCCAAGGCCCACAGAGCTTCAGGGGCATTATATCTTCACTCAAGTACACCAAAGTACTAACCATTGCACCTAATGTGCACTAATTTTAGTAGATTACATTTTATGTCTGTACTGTGCGGCATAATACTCTAACACTTGTGTTGATAATAGGTTCCTTTTTGGAATTAGCTACAGCAGAGTGATACACACAGAGAGAAACTCTAGAATGAGATCCCAAAATGTAACACCTTGATCTGGGGTTTAAAATGAATGTTCTAAATAGTTTCACAAATTATTGCTGGAAATCATACTGTTTTGAAATTTGTTCTTGAAAGACTACAAGGAAATTGTCAGACCAAAGAAAACTTTAGCTATCCCATTGTGGTGGGCAAAATATCTTGTGGGCAGCACCTTGGCCCACAAGATATCCATGACCTAACCCCTGGAACCTGTCACTGTGTTACCTTACATGGCAAAAGGATCTTTGCACATATAACTAAAGTTAGAGACCTTGAGACAAAGAAATTCTCTAGGATTATCCAGGTGGGAGAACAATGCCCAACTGTGGTCACAGGAAGACATGACTGCAGAAAAAATGTTCAGGCCAGGTGCGGTGGCTCATGCCTATAATTCCAGCACTTTGGGAGGCCGAAGTAGGTGGATCACTTGAGGTCAGGAATTCGAGACCAGCCTGGCCGATATGGTGAAACCCTGTCTCTACTAAAAATACAAAAACTAGCTGGGCATGGTAGTTAGCATCTGTAATCCCAGCTACTCAGGAGGCTGAGGCAGGAGAATCGCTTGAACCTGGGAGGCAGAGGTTGCAGTGAGCCGAGATCGTGCCACCGCATTCCAGCCTGGGCGACAGAGCAAGACTCAGTCTCAAAAAAAAAGAAAAAAAAGAAAAAGAAAAAAAAAGAAAAGGAGAAATGTTCAAACAGACATAATGTTGCTGGCTTTGAAGACTGAAGAAGGAATCACAAGCCAAGGAATATGGGTAGCCTCTAGAAGCTGGGAAAAAAAGGAAATTAATTTTTCCCTAGGCCTCCAGAATGATATAGCCCTGCCTATATGTTAATTTTAGCCCAGTAAGACCTGTGTCAGACTTCTGGTGGTCAGAACCATAAGGTACTACATTTGTCTTGTTTTAAGCCACTATGTTTATAGTAATATGTTACTGCAGCAATAAAAACAACTAATGCACCCATGAAAAAGGTGGTAGATCTAAAAGCCTCATGGATAAAACTCTGAGGTTGCTAATGCACCCACATGCCTGTTTAAAAGGAAGGCTAGACTACGTTGGCACTGACATGCTTGCCTTTGTGTTCAGGTCTCTATCTCTCCCTCCTACATGCCCCACCTGGACTTCCAGTTCAGTTAATTCAGCATTCACAAGCAGGTGTGTCACTCAACATCAAGCGTGATTCAATTCAAATCACCAGAGATGTGAAGCCATTTGTGTAGTGCTCCAAAATCCCTCCGAGGACTCATTTCATAAAAATCTGGTTACTTCTGGCTAAGTGATATTTGAGTTTGAGTGCCCCAGTAAATAAGCATCCATTTTTTCCCATTCAAGTTCGGAACCAGTGGAGAGATACAGATAGAAATGTCAGCTTGATCGTTGATAGAAACGGACTGCAAATACGGCTTGAGCTCTCAGTCAAAAGGTGTTGCTAAAGACTGCCAGCTTTCTACTCCCACAGAACTTGGGGGCCTACCCACCAAGGAAAAGCTTGATCCGTAGATTAGAAACCCTTAGCCAGGACCGATATCTCACACTGACTTGGGACAGAGAAAGAAGAAAGAGAGACAAAGCCCCAGTAATTGATCTTTTAAAATAAATTAGTTACAGCCAATTGAGAAAAGTGGCTAAAAATAAATCAATCAATCTCATTTAAATGAGATCTTCAGATTCTCAGAATTTCCTTTTAATTCCTGTCATTTTTATTTGGGTCCATACCACCAATGAGGGAAATGTTTTTAAAATTTTTAATAAACATATAAAATGTCATGGTTAGTGACTGCCTGGGGCCAACACATAGTCAGTAAAAGAATTTACCAAGACAGTAATAAGTCTGGAAAGGCAGATTTATTTAAAGAAAAGGGGAGATACACTGCCAGCGAGCAATGGGCAATACAGCAGAGGGAAGGCTGTCTGCTGTCTGCAAAGAGGCAGGGACTGGAGGGGAGTTTTTTAGGTCGTGTTACTTGGGCTTAATGTTTGCAGACAGGATGCTAGGTGCAGGTGGGCTTTGATTGGGATGCTTGTAACAGGATGCTTGGGTGCTAGTGAGCCATTTGCAGGACCCTATTTCTCAGAACATTTGTTCCTCTCTACCCCCTACTTCTGTTTCTGCCAGCTAAGCTCATTTTTCAGTTTTCTTTCAACTCCTTAGGGCTCCACAAATTGCACATATTTATGGGGTACAACTTGATATTTCAATACATGTATACATTATATAATGAACAAATTAGGGTAATTAGCATGTTTACCACCTCAAAAATTTATCATTTCTTTGTGGTAGGAACACTGAAGATCCTCTCTTCTGGCTAAATTGAGATATACAATGTCTTACTGTTTACTATAGTTACTCTACTGTGCAATAGGATACCAAAAATCATCCTTCCTTCCTAGCTGTAACTTTCTTGACTAACCTCTCCCAATCTCTACCTGCCCCCGGCCCTCCCCAGTCTCTGGTAACCACTGTTCTATTGCCTACTTTCATGATATCAAGTTGTTTTTTTTTTTTTGGATTCCACATATGAATGAGATTATGTGGTATTTGTCTTTCACTGCCTGGATTATTTCACTTAACATAATATCCCCTAGATTCATCCATGTCACAAATGACAACATCTCCTTGTTTTTATGGCTGCATAGTATTTCATTGTGTATATATACCACATTTGCTTTCTCCATTCATTCATTGTTGGACACTTAAGTTGATTCCATTGAATAGTGCTAGAATAAACATGTGAGTGAGGATGTCTCTGTGATACACTGATTTCATTTCCTCTGAATATATACCTAGTAATAGGATTCTGGATCATATGGTAGTTCTATTTTTAATATTTTGAGGCACTCCATACTATTTTCCACAAACGATGAACTAATTTACATTCCCACTAATAGCATATAAGGGTTCCTTTTTCTCCACATCCTTGGAAACACTTGTGTCTTTTGTCTTTGTGATAATAATCATTTTAAGTGGAATGAGGTGATATAGTGGTTTTGATTTGTATTTCTCTGATGATTAGTGATGTTAAGCATTTTTCCATACACCTGGGTTGGTATTTATGTCTGCTATTGAGAAATGTTCATTAAGGCCTTTTGCCATTTTTAAATCAAATTATTTGTTCTGGGTTTTTTTGCTACTGAGTTGTTTGAATTCCTTATATATTCTACATATTATTTCCTTGTCCAGCTGTCTAGTTTGCAAATATTTTCCCCCATTCTATAGGTTGTCTCTTTACTCTTGATTGTGTCTGTCCTTTGATGTACATGAGCTTTTTAGTTTAATATAATCCCATTTGTCTATTTTTGTTTTTATTGTCTGTGCTTTTGAGATCATATTTTAAAAATCCTTACCTAGTCCAATGTCATGAAGCATTTCCTTTGTTTTTGTCTATCAGTTTCATATTTTCAAGTCTTACATGTACATCTTCACTTCATTTTTAGTTGGATTTTGTACATGGTGAGAGATAGGGGTCCAGTTTTATTCTTCTGCATATAGATATCCAATTTTCCCCACACCATTTATTGAAGACACTGTCCTTTCCCCAGTGTGTATTCTTGGCACCCTTATTGAAAATCAGTTGGCTGTAGATATGTGGAATTATTTCCGGACTCTCTATTCTGTGCCATTGATCTGTGTGTATTTTTACACCAGTGCCATGCTGTTTTAGTTATTATCACTTTCTCATGTCAGGTAGTGGTATGCCTCCAGTTTTGATTTTTGTGTGTTTGTTTGTTTTTAATCAAGATTGCTTTGGGTGTTCAGAGTCTTTTTGTGATTCTATACAAGTTTTAGGATTTTTTTTTTTTCTGTGAAGAATGTCACTGGAATTTTTGTTTTGTTTTGTTTTGTTTTGGAGATGGAGTCTCGCTCTGTCACCCAGGCTGGAGTGCAGTGGCGCAGTCTCGGCTCACTGCAAGCTCCGCCTCCCGGGTTCACGCCATTCTCCCGCCTCAGCCTCCCGAGTAGCTGGGACTACAGGTGCCCGCCACCACACCCAGCTAATCTTTTGTATTTTTTTTTTAGTAGAGACAGGGTTTCACCGTGTTAGCCAGGATGGTCTCGATCTCCTGACCTCGTGATCCGCCCGCCTCAGCCTCCCAAAATGCTGGGATTACAGGCGTGAGCCACCGCGCGGAATTTTAACAGGAATTGTATTAAATCTGTGTATCACTTTGGATAGTAAGGACATTTTAACAATGTGAATTTTTCCAATCCATGAACACCTCTTTTTGCATCCTCTTTAATTTCTTTCATTAATGTTTTGTATAGTTTATTTATTTATATATTGAGATGGAGTCTCGCACTGTCACCCAGGCTGGAGTGCAATGGCACAATCTCAACTCACTGCAACCCCCACCTCCTGGGTTCAAGTGACTCTCCTGCCTCAGCTTCCCAAGTAGCTGGGATTACAGGTGCCTGCCACCATGCCCAGCTAAATTTTTGTATTTTTAGTAGAGACAGAGTTTCACAGTGTTGGCCAGGCTGGTCTCGAATTCCTGACCTCGTGATCCACGCACCTCAGCCTCCCAAAGTGCTGGGATTACAGACGTGAGCCACCACGCCTGGCCATTAATGTTTTATAATTTTTAATGTACAGATTTTTTACCTTCTTGGTTAAATTTACTCCTGAGTATATTACTTTTTGTAGCTATTATAAATGTAGCTATTGTAAATTCAAATGATTTCATTACATTTTTTATCTGTATTCTTCTGTATCTCGCAAGTTTCCCTAAAATCACTACTTTGATTTCTTTTTAAGGCATTTTGTAAGTTTCCTTTTCTTTGGGGTTTATTACTGGAGAATTACATTCATTTGAAGGTGTCATGTTTCTTTGCTTTCTCAAGTTTCTTGTGTATCTACTTTGTTTTGTTTTTTGCTTGTTTGTTTGGGATGGAATCTGGCTCTGTCACCCAGGCTGGAGAGCAGTGGTGTGATCTTAGCTCACTGAAACCTCTGCTTCTCAGGTTCAAGAGATTCTCCTGCCTCACCTCCCAAGTAGCTGGGATTACAAGTGTGTGCCACCACATCCAGCTGATTTTTGTATTTTTTGTAGAGATAGGGTTTCACCATGTTGGCTAGGCTGGTCTTAAACTCCTGACTTCAAGTTATCTGCCCGCCACAGCCTCCCAATGTGCTGGGATTACAGGCATGAGCCACCACACCTAGCCTTGTGCATCTACTTTGATATCTGTGCATCTGCTGAATCCGTTTCTGCTTCCAATTTTACAGAGTAGCTTTTATAAGGAAAGATTTTTTCCTACAGATGTGTCCTACGGTGTCAGTTGAGTAGTGTGAATTCACATTGGTTCTGGGTGGACACAGTAGTTGGGTCTCCATACAGCTTCATCAGGTATAATCCATGTAGTAATATCTGTGAGTGCCTCAATGGCCTAGACTGCAGGAGTTTAGGGCAGTAGTGGTGCAGCTTTGCCACAGAAAGGGCCACCAGGCTGGTTCTTAAGCTGGAGGTACATGCACAACTGTGCAGGATCACCTGTGCCTTGCAGGGAAGGGTGTCATGTGGACTTGGATGCAAGGGTCATCACCATTTCACTGGGCCTAGGTTCTAAACAGCTGGGGTTGTGGTGCTGCAGTCATCTGTGTGAGCATGTAAGAATGACAGTGGAGTCTCAGGGATGGAAAGATCAGTGGTTACTGTTCCCCAGAGTAGAGCACACTCCAGCAGTGGCTCCAGTTTCAAGGTGTCACTGTGCCATAACAGCCTGGGTCATGGGAGGTGGGCAGTGTACAATGTGAGCTCCTACTGTGAAACAATGCCGCTGTGGGAACTCCAGACAGCTCCCCCAAGGGCCTGTGAGGACTGCCACATTCACCTGTAGCAAGGACTACCTGTATCTGTACTGGTAACAGGCGCTGCTGGGGGCTCCCTGCTTACCTGACAGAGGAGATGTAGTAGTAGAGGCAGAGTACTTCACCCTCCTCTCTATGCTGCCATCCTGAGTTACTGTTTGCCACAGAGATTCTGCCATTCCCTTGCTATACTGCAGTGCTCTCCCTCAGATACTCTAGTCTAATTGTAGTTGTTTATTTGTTGTTTTGGTCTTTTTGTGTATGAGGAAGTAAGTGCCAAGTACCTCTAGTTAGCCTCTTACTGATAACCAGGAAATGCTTTGAATGGAAAATAGAATGGATTCTTTCTGGTGTTTATTTTTTATTTTCAATTTTTTTTTTTTTTTTTTTTTTTTTGAGACAGAGTCTCACTCTGTTGCCCAGGCTGGAGTGCAGTGGTGTGATCTCGGCTCACTGCAACCTCCACCTCCCAGGTTCAAGCAATTCTCCTGCCTCAGCCTCCCAAGTAGCTAGGATTACAAGCACGTACCACCAAGCCCAGCTGTTTGTATTTTTAGTAGAGACGGGGTTTCACCATATTGGCCAGGTTGGTCTCGAACTTTTAACCTAAAGTGATCTGCCTGCCTTGGCCTCCCAAAGTGCTAGGATTACAGGCATGAGCCTTATTTTCAAATTTCTAAAGTAAGATATTTGAATTTTTATTTTTAGTGTTGACTGATGTAAAATAAGAGTAGGGTTTTGTATATTTCTGTGTGATTTGCTGATAAGTCACCTACAGTATTCCTTGACACTGAGGTAGAAATAGCAACAGACCAGATCAAGTAAGTCTACTCTTCCTATGTGACCTTCAAAAAATAATTTTACCTTGCTCAGCCTCAGTCCTCTCACTTGCAAAAGAGAAATAACCGGACCTTGCCTGCCTAGAGACAGTGCGAAGGTCAGGTAAGATAATGAACATAAAAGCAGATATTATGTATTGTTTCTATGACTTCAGAAATTATTAAATACTTAACAAATTAGATCATGAATGTGATATGGCCTAAAAAGGTAGTATAAATGGAAGATATTTGATATACATAATCTGTTGTCAATTAAAGAAATACTTAAATTTTCCACAAAGGGTATTAAGAGACCATTCGTTTTAGAGTACACATTGGAATATTGTAACTTAAAACAAGAACATATTGTATTGGATAAAATATTTTTATTTTAGGACTTACATGATTGCTGCATGTCTTGTACCGAATGTTCTGCCCTTCACAATTCCTAAAGGAAAAAAGAAAGAAGAAAGAAGAAATCATGATTTCATAGAAGAGGCAGCATTTAAAAAAAAAAAAATCAAATACAAGGCATTGGTTCCCTGTAAAACTTTCACTAGTGCACATTACCCCAAAGATTCAAAGTTTAATTCTAAGAAACTAATTTTCAAGGATTGGGGGCCAAGAAGTCTTGTGGAAGTGTCACATTAAATAAAGAATGAATTCTTTAGGTAATAGTAGTACTCACATGCAATTCTTACCCAAGGGCCCGTATAACCATTACAATTAATGTACAATATGTGTGTGTCTCATGTGTGAATATGTGTATTCTTTTCTATAATGAAAAGGGAAAAGCTACATGCAGAAGCATTTGTGTAGCATGTTTCAACTAGGACATTTCTCTTCCCTTACTGAAGCAACTCAAGTTAGCAGGGCACTCACTGTCTTCCTTTAATTAGTACAACAGTGTCTGTTAGAAATTTGCTTGAAGTAATGCTTCCTTTTTTTTTTTTTTTTTTTTTTGAGACAGAGTCTTATTCTGTCTCCCAGGCTGAAGTGCAATGGCTTGATCTCAGCTCACTGCAACCTCCGTCTCCCAGGTTCAAGCAATTCTCCAGCCTCAGCCTCCAGAGTAGCTGGGATTGCATGCGCACACCCCCATACCTGGCTAATTTTTGTATTTTTAGTAGAGACGGGGTTACACCATGTTGGCTAGGCTGGTTTCGAACTCCTGGCCTCAAGTGATCCACCTGCCCCAGCCTCTCAAAGTGGGGGGATTACAGGCGTGAGCTACTGTACCCAGCCTATTTTATTTCAATCATTGACCTTACCAAATGGGATTATACAAAGTCATGTTGGAACAGCATTCTTGGGATGCTAATACTGGTAAGTTTGAGAATTTTCCAGGGATGACCACCACATAACCTATCTTCCCCCACAGCCACTAGCTCTGGGACCCCGCCACTCATTTTCCAGGCAGTTTTCCTTTGGGAGACTGGAATTCCATCCAACAGGTACTTCCCTTAGTCCAGTGCTTGTCCGTCTATATTTTACATAAACTCCTTAAAGATATCTAATCTATTCATGGCACTTTTCCCAATTTTTCAATGGAGTTACATATTTTTTCCCTTTATGTTTTCCTGGTGAATTCAATGGCAAATTTGGAGTCAGGAAAGCTAAACACAGGCTTAAATAATCATTTTGAATTAAAAGTCAATAGATACTATTTCAATTGTTACTAAAATATTTATTTCTATGGGAACAAAATAATTTTAAAGTGGATAGGAGGTCATTTTTTTGCCACTATGATTTAAATATGAGCCCATATGAAATGATTGATAGAGTCAGCAATGTTAAACTCACTGCATATATTTTCTGATGCTTCCATTTTTCGTGATTACAAAAGGAATAAGTGGAAACCAGTAATGTGCCAGGAAGTATAGAGGTAGTCACTCAAAATCCTATCACCAAAAACTTTATTCTTTTGTCATTTAACCCTCCATTGTTTCTGCCATTTACAGGATTGAAAATCATACTGTTAATTCATCCTAGTATTTGTTTTAATCTAATATTATAAGCATTTTCTCATTTCATTGATAATTCTTTGGAAAAATTATTTTAATGATTACATCACAGTCCATTATACAAACATAATTTTTGTAGCTGTAAATTTAAAACTTTTAAAATTGTGACAAAATACACATAACATAAAACTTACCATCCTAACCACTTTTAAGTGTGTGGTTCAGTGTTTAAGTATGTTCACATTGCTATGCCAATATTACCTTTTGTGATTACATTGCTTCTCTTTTTCCCTACTTAAAAACTGACATATATTAAAATTCTATTTGGTATGTATACAATTTTAAGAGTTTTGACAAACCCATACAATTGTGTAACTACTACCACAAGGAATATTTGGAACAGTTCCATCACCCCAAAAATGCCCTCAGGTTGCCCCTGTATAGTCAGCCTCTTCCCCCACCCTCAGCTCCTGGCAACCACTGGTTGGTTTTGTCCCTATAATTTGTCTTTTCCAAAATGTTATATAAATGGAATCACACCATATGTAGCTTTTTGAGACTGGCTCTTTTTAGCATAATATATTTGAAAATCATTCTTGTGGTTGCAGGTATCTAGTTTGCACTTTTTAAATTGCTGAGTGGTATTCTATTGCACAAATGTACAACTGTTTATTCACTCACCAGGTAATATTTGAGTTGTTTTTAGTTTTGGGTAAGTATGAAAAAATGCTATAAACATTCACATGGAGGTTTTATGCTAACAAAGCTTTTCATTTCTCGGGTAAATACCTAGAAGTGGGATTTCTGAGTCCATTCTTTTTTATATAATATAAAATTTATTTGGTAAACATCTTTAGGTTTTCATTTTTGTCCATACATACAATACATATTTAGAAGTATTTTAAAACAAATCCCAGTCCTTTCATAATATGAATTTTTTCATGTATGAGTTTTTAACTCTTGGCTGGCTAAATATTATTTAATTAGTTGGATGTATGGCTGGCATATGATTAAATCTTTGCCTTTCATACAGGAAAGGCAATGCTGCATGATATGGTATTACTTCTTACATGATCCTTTTTTCTCAAAGCTGTAAACACACTTCATTGACCCTTGACATTTAGACTTGCAGAGGAGAAATATGATTATTCCTTTGCTTGTGTGTTTTATGTTTCTGCCTGAAAGGTTATAGTACTCTTGTTTTGTTGTGTTAGTATTTGATATAAAAGTTAAGTTATAATCAGGATGTATCCAGTGGTGTGTTTCATCAGTCTTTACTGAAAATGGTGAGCCTTTTTGAATGGAATACTCAAGGTCTTTATTTACAATGCTGCTGATTATTCTCAGATTATGATTTTGATTACTGCTCTTGGTCCATAAATGCCTATAATTGTGAGGTTGGAGCTCCCTCTCTCTGCATCTATTATTTCTTCATTAATCCATCTATGATTTCCTCATATATATATATATATATCTCATTTCATTGACCTTTTCTTGTGCTTATAAGAAATCTTCTACAGATATTCCTCCACACTACTGGTTTTAATTTTCTGTAGTGGTTATTTTCTATTTTACTGTGTCCGGTGAACTTTTAATATTAACTTCCACACTTTTTCCTTTGCAGTTTTTCTCAAACTCTCCCTCCTCCATTTCCATTTCATACCACCTTCACCTTAAACTTCTGTTCCAACTGCAACTTGTACCCATTGTCTCCTCTCATCTTGTGTTTTTGAGGTGGTATAATCCCTAATTAGATTTAGAAGGCTTTGGGAGAAGGACATTTTGGAGTGAAAAGAACAGCATTATAGCTGCCTCCAAAAGCATTACCTAACTTGTAGTTAAATCGTATTTAGGTAGATGTGCTTTCGTGATTTGTGGTTCAGAACATCTTCCCAGATTATCACAATGGGTTGGCTGTCTCTTAATATTTTGCAGCACTGCATATTTCTGTTTTTAAAATTTTGTCATAGGTATTTTATTCTTAAATTTATTAAAATCTTGCTAAGAGTACATCAAATTTTAATCATTCAAGCAGCACCAAACTGGGAGGCTGGTAGAAAAAAAATATATTGGTGTGGAGAAGTCTTTCTCTTGGTCAAAGAGAAAATGACTCCATTCTACTGGGAAACAACAGCTACGCCTATGGAAAAGGTCATTCACTTACATGGCCTACTTCATTTTGCTTTTTATGTATGAACAAAAGAAGAAAATAAATAATAGGAAAAGTGAAGAAGTAATTGAAATTACTCTCTTATTTTGGAAAAGCCCCAGTTGAGGGAAGTTGCTAATTGATTAGTGAAGTGATAACCAAAAAGCTTTTTGTACCATGCTGACTTGCACCTCTAAAAAGCATTTGATGCTAATTTCAAAGGAACAAGCAAATTAGAGAGTCACAGGTTAAAAAAAATATTTGAATTGATGGGAATACTGGAATACAAAAATTGTTGAAACTTAATAAAAATGGCATTTTCTTTAAACATTTTCAGAAATAATTTTTAGATGCATTTTTAGTAGTTGCTTAATTTTAGCTATTTATATTAAAAACTGTTCTTGTAAAAAGAAACTTAAAACTAAAAGGTAAGGAAAGAATATATCAAAGGTATCTTATGGCTGTGTCTCAGGCCTTCAGTGTAGACCATGTGTATAGCAACGGCCTAAACTCCATTGCCACCTGCTGTGTCCTAATTGTAAGCTGAGTTTCCAGGAGTCACTAATTTGCATCTTGAGTGTTGAGCCTTAAAATATAAACCTAAAAAGTATGTACAACTCTACTACAAATCACACTACAATTGCAGCATGGTGATATGAAAAAGAGAGCATTTTATGTCATGAATTTTCAAAACATAATGCACCATTTTAGACTCAGTCTTCCTTCAACAATGTCTTACGGTGATCCTACTATCTACCAGGATATGGATATAAAGATTCAGGGAGATTACTTCTCTATTTCCTTTATAAGTCAGTAGCAAGGTTTTTTTTAAAACCCAACCACCTGGTGACCATTTTTAACAATCTATTTTACTTTGTCCAACCTAATACATAGTAAACTCAGTGACTGGCCTCTATTGATGTGGCTTGCTTTGGTTACAATTTAGTATGAAAACGAATGACTACTTTATGAAACAGGCATAAAATGAAATGCAAGTTATTTTAAAGTTAAGGACATTGGAATCCTAATTCCCCAAGCAGGAACCTGCCAGCTTATTCTGGAATAATTCCTTTGGGCCAAAGCAACTAAGCTGCAGAAATATTACATACAAGTTTTAAATTTCATTGTAATTAGTATATGCAAGAGCTAATGGTTATCAAGAGTATTTGAAAATTCAAGAGCATCATTTCACAATTATGTATTTTCTATCCATTACAACATTCATAACACCCTGTATTGAAGAGTTTTGAAGTCATAAATTTATGAATATATAAAAAACATATGTTGATTCCACATGAGGATATATTAAAAACATTAATAAAATTTCCCTGGAGTTCATAGCACTATAATTTATTATATTCATTTGATGATATATTGACTCAAATACTGGTGTCATAAAGCCTGAGAAGTATGTGTTTTGAAGAATAAAAATATATTAATTTTTAAAATAGTATTTAACTTAAACCTGTGTTTCCCATGATTGGCACTTAACTAGAATATCAAGTTACACACTTCTGCAAGAGAAAGAGACATTCTGGCTGGCATATGGTTTGCAGTGCAAAAGAACTGACTATTTAAAGTAATCAAATTCTGAAATAACTTTATCCACAAGAAATATATAAGCAAAATAGCTATATTTGCTATTTTCCTAAATCATGAATGCCCTAAATCATGAATTTGAAGAAGCACACTGATAAAAGGGAAGGCACTGAAATGCTTTCTAAAGCTTTAGGATGGCTTTCAGCGTGGTTTTATATGTAATCACCTCCATATTCCTCTTCCAAGAAAAACTGACCACAAGTATTCAATATTTATGAAGACTTAATAAGTCTCCAAGGCAGTTCAAGGATAAAGAGACCTGATAAGCATTCCAAGGGAAGTAGGTTTCCTTCTTTAAAATCCCAGAGTACTTCCAAAACGACAGTGAAAGTTCTTAACATGGGAATGGGTCAGGAATGATTAAGGTTTGCAGCTGCTTAAAATGTGGGGAGCAAGAATGAGTGAATTATTAAAGAACCTGCTACCATGCTTTTGAATTAAACTAATTTCATTATAGCCAAAAAGTGGTGTTACTGTCCCTGTTTCTTAGACATGGACAAAGTGGGTGTGCCACAGGCCTGATCCTATGCCAGGAACCAAGCTGGGAGAGCACATGCAATGACATGCATTTATCTTACTTCTGAAATACCACAGAACCTATTATTCTCTCAATATATGCACACATATGCACAAATACATATATACATATTTGATTTAGGATGTTTTCTACCCTCAGATACCTGTTTAAATTAGATGAGCTCAGGGACCAGGCAAATTTGGAGATTCTCAGGCCTAAAAGCAAATTTCAGAATGTAGGCTAAGGTTTGTGCAGAAATAGACTAAAGAATGCTATATTAGTCCTAAGAAATGAAAAAGTTAAGCAAATCCTACATCAGAAATAGGAGAGGTAACTGAGTAAATGGAATCATAATGTACAAAAAAAACTTCTGCAGTTTTTTTTCTTTCTCTGAAAACTGTTTTTGAGACTATCCATGTTAACAGATGTAACTCTATAATTCATTCACTTTTAGAGATCTGTAGGAATCCCAGTTATAAATATACCAAATTTATTTATCAATTCTCTTTATTCTTCATTGATCAATTTTCCTAAATGTTGATGAAGATTATTCCAAATCTTCATTTGGAAGTTGGTTTCAAATTTTAAACTGCACCCACAGTTCTGCAATGAGCAATCTTATATCACCATGTTAGGCATATTTACACATTTCTCTGGGATATATACTTGAGCAGGGTTGTTCTGTTCCAGGTGTTTACAGCATCACTATTACCAGATATTGACAAATTGCTCTCTAACATGGGCATACCAATTTTCACCCTCATTACCAGTACAGGAAGGTTCCTATTTTTATACATCTAGGTCAATATTTCACATTTTAAAACTTTTTAATTTTTTCCCAATATGAAGAATGTGAAATATGTCATTTCATATTCTTTTTCTTTTTGGGGTAGACAGAGTCTTGCTGTCTCACCCAGGCTGGAGTGCAGTGGTGCAATCTCAGCTCACTGCAACCTCCTGGGCTCAAGTGATTCTTGTATTTCTGCTTTCCGAGTATCTGGGATTACAGGCATGTGCTACCACGTCAGGTTAATTTTTGTATTTTTTAGAAAAGGGGTTTCATCATGCTGGTCTCAAACTCCTGACCTCAAGTGATCCACCCATCGCAGCCTCCCAAAGTGCTGGGATTACAAGTGTAAGCCACCACACCCAATCTCATTTCATATGCTTTTGCAGGTTTTTGTCAGTGAAATTATTATTTTCATTTGTTTTTTACTATGCAGATTCATCTTCTGTGAATTTCCTGTTCATATTCTTTGCTCACTTTTCTACTAGGCTCTTTTTGCTTCTATTTTATTGGTAAGTAGAAGTTACTTAATATTTCAAATACTAGTCCTTTATTAGTTATATTCATTGTCAAGATTTTCTCCCACTCTATGGCTTGTCTTTTCTTTAGGTTTATATTTTTGTGATACAGATGTACATTTTTATTGTGCTTGAATTTATCTATATTTTCCTTTGTAACTCAAACTTTTTGTATCTTAGGGAATATTTTACTATCTAGAAATCACAAAGATAATCTTCTGTATTTCTTTATAAATGTTTCCAGACATTGCTTTTTACAAGTAGAGATTAATGCACTTGGAATTTATTCTTTACATGAATTGATATGTTCTAATATTTTCCTTTGACTATTGATAATCATATCTGAGCACCATGTATTGAATACCCCTCTTTCCTGCACTGATTTACAGGGCCACTTTCAATATGTACCAAACTTCCACATATGCATATATCTGTTTCTGGGCTCTCAATTTTGCCACACTTGCTATTCCTGCCTATGCCATTAGTATAGTTAAAAGAAACATTTTAATTGTCTGTGCAAGTCCCCTATTTTGTTCTTTTTCAAAATTATTTTCATTTCTTTGCACTCCTATATGATGCTTAGAATTGAAATTATGCTTATAGATTAACAAAGGGAAAAACTGGCATGTTTATGATGCTGAGATTTCCTATCTATGAACATATTGTATCTCTCCTTTTATTTAGGTAAGCTTCTAAATCTTCCATTAAAGTCTTACACATTTTTTATTGAATTTATTACAACATACCATATATTTTGCTAGTAGTGCCTTTTGAAATTTTACTTTCTACTTAGTTTTTGGTACCGTGTAAGAGCACAGTCACTTGTGCATTAATTTGTTTTCAGTAATCTTTATTGAATTATTTTATTAGTTTTATTATTTGATGTACAAGTACCTTGGATTTTTCCATCTGCACAATTTAGTAGTCTCTGAATAATGAGTTATCCTTCTATTTCATTTTTTTTTCTAGCCTTACTACACTGACTAGGACCTCAAATACAATAATGAATACAAACAATGACAGTGGGCATTCTTATCTCTCACCTAATGTTAGGGAGAATGTGGTAACATTTTACTATCAAGATTATCTACTGTACATTAAGAGTGTATACCTTTATTCCTAGTTTGCTGATACTTTTCAATTAAGAATAAGTATTCATTTTATCAAGTGCTACTTTTGCATCAATATAGATAACTGTATGGCTTTTCTCTCGTATATCATCAATGTTTTGCCTCCTGGTGCTTACTCCTCCCAAGTATTTCCTTGTGTGTTACCAGTTTTAGGATTGCAAGTTTGTCAATTAGCATGGCTCTATTGACAGGAATCCTATGCAGCCGGTTGGTGGCCTGACTCTCAGATCTTTCACTGCTGCTATAACCTCAAGGATATCACAGGCTACAAGATCACTTTCCATAATAATTTCCCAAGTAAATGTTTCCACAATCATATAGGATATATGTATTCAATGCAATATATATAATACATATAGGCCAATATATACGCAATTCCAAATTTTGGGAGAACAGGTTCATTGCTCCAACGTGGATTTTTTTTTTCATATGGAATTAAGACTAAGATATTTAAATTCCCTATGCTGGTGTGTGGACGTTTTTCCCCTAGTCCTTCTGTTTAAGTGTCTGAACCTCAAGGGTCTTGCCTTTATCTTAGGGTTGCAGTTCCCACGGTGTGAACTCACATACACTAAAGACTTGATCTTTTGTGATTGTGAAAGAATTGAAACTCAACAGCCTGAGTTTTTGCGACGATCAAATCCCATCTCCATCACCAGGGCAGGCACAGAATCAGTTATGCACTTACTAGTTTGGCATTCAGTTTACTCTTTGCTTTTTGGCCCTGTGGATTTCCCTTAATTTCTTGTAGGTTCAACTTTAGTGGTGGTGGTGGTGTTGTTTTAAATGTATGTCCCATTTTGCCTGGCATTTCTAGTTTTTTTGTTTTTTTTTTTAATTAAATTAAACCTTCCACTTAAAATAATTGTAAATCAGCTGGGCACGGTGGCTCACGCCTGTAATCCCAGCACTTTGGGAGGACAAGACAGGTGGATCACTTGAGGTCAGGAGTTCGAGACCAGCCTGGCCAACATGGTGAGACCCAGTCTCTACTAAAAATGCAAAAAATTAGCCAGGCATGGTGGCGTGCACCTGTAATCCCAGCTACTTAGGAGGTGGAGGTGGGAGAACTGCTTGAGCCCTGGAGGCGGACGTTGCAGTGAGCCAAGATTGTGCCACTGCACTCAAGCCTGGGCAACAGAGCGAGACTCCATCTCAAATAATAATAATAATAATAATTGTAAATCACATGCATTTGTAGAAAAATAATAAGAGACCCCCTGGATCCCTCAAGGGTAACATCTTGCAAAACTCTACAACAAGAATACAACTAGGAGATTGATATTAATACAGGTAATGTACAGAACATTTCTATCATCACAAGGCTCCTGCAAGTTGCCTTTTATAAAGCTGCATCTCCTCCCCACCCATCTATCCTCTTCCTTAGCACCTAGCAACTACTATTCTCCATTTCTATAATTTCTGTCATTTCAAGAATATTACATAAGTGAAATACAGTATTTAAGTTTTGGAGATTGGATTTTTATAACTTCATTGTAATTCTCTGGAGATTCATCAAGATTGTTGTGTTTATCAATGGTTCATTTCCATTCACTGCTGTGTAGCAGTCCCTGGTATAGATGTAACACCATTTGTTTAACGATTCACCCACTAAAGGGCATTGGGGTTGTTTCCACCTTTTGGCCACTGTGAGTAAAACCAGTATAAACATTCATGTACGGGTTTTAGGTTTTATTGTGAACCTAAGTCTTCAGTTATCTGAGAAAAATGCCCAGGAGTGCAATTGCTGAGTTGTATGGTAGTTGCATGTTTATTTTTTAAAAGAAACTGCCTGTTTTCCAGAATGGCTATATCATTATACATTCTCAGAACCGAAATAAGAGTAACACTCTTTCTCTGCATCCTTGCCAGTATTTCATGTTGTGAACTTTTTGAAAGTTATTCTGATAGGTAGGTAATGATATCTTATTGCAGTTTTAATTTGCATTTCCTTAATAGCCAGTAGTGTTGAACATATTTTTATGTGCTTATTTGCCATCTGTGAATTCTCTTGGGTAAAATATCCATTCACGTCCTTTGTTCATTTTCTAATTAGATTGTTTGATTTTTAATTGTTGATATTTAAGAGTTCTTAATAGAGATACTATTCCTTTGTTAGGTCATTTTCAAATATTTTCTCCCGTTGATCTCATTTGTTTATTCCTCTGCCAATACCACTGCTCTCATTACTGCAGCCATACAGTAAGTCTTGATATTAAGTAAGCTGATTCCTCCCACTCTATTCTTTTAAAATATCTTTTAAAAATCAACAGATACATACCCATGATCCCAGCACTTTGGAAGGCCCAGGCAGGCAGATCACTTGAGGTCAGGAGTTCAAGACCAGCCTGTCCAACATGGTGAAACCCCATCTCTAATAAAAATACAAAAATTAGCCAGGCATAGTGGTACATGCCTGTAATCCCAGCTACTTGGGAGGCAGAGGTAGGAGAATCGCTTGAACCTGGGAGGCAGAGGTTGCAGTGAGCAGAGATCCCGCCACTGCACTCCAGCCTGGGCAACAAAGTGAGCCTTCATCTCAATAACAACAAAACACCAACAGATAAAATTGTATGTATTTATCATGTACAATATGATGTTTTAAAGTATCTATACATTGTGGAATGACGAATCAAACTAATTAACATATCCATTATCTCACAGAGTTATCATTTTTGTGGTGATAATACTTAACATCCAGTCTCAGCATTTTTCAATAATATATTGTTATTAAGTACAATGACACTGTTGCACAATAGATCTGCTAAACTTATTCCTCTTACCTAACTGAAATTTTGAATCCTTCCACCAACATGTCCCCAACTCCCCTCCTCAACCACTCTAACCCCTGGCAACTGCCTTTCTACTCTCTTTTTCTATGAGATCAACTTTTTCAGCATCTACATATGAGTGAGATTATGTGGTATTTGCCTTCCTGTGCCTAACTTACATCACTTAAAATACTGTCTTCCACGTTAATCCACATTGTCATGAATAATAGGATTTCCTTCATTTTTCATGGCTGAATAGTATTATATTGTGTATATATACCGTTTTCTTTATCCATTCATTCACTGATGGACACTTAGTTGTTTGCATACCTTGGCTATTGTGAAAATACTGCAACAAACATGGAAGTGCAAGTATCTCTTCGACATCTTGATTTCATCTCCTTTGGATATATATCCAATAGTGAGACTGCTGGATCATATCATATCTTTTTGTTTGTTTGTTTTTTGAGACAGAGTCTCACTCTGTTGCCCAGGCTGGTGTGCATGGTGTGCAGTGACACAATCTTGACTCACTGCAACCTCTGCCTCCCAGGTTCAAGTGATTCTCCTGTCTCAGCCTCCTGAGTAGCTGGAATTACAGGCATGCGCCACCACACCTGGCTAATTTTTGTATCTTCAGTAGAGATGGGGTTTTGCCATGTTGGCCAGGCTGGTCTCGAACTCCTGACCTCAGGTGCTCCACCCCCCTCGGCATCCTAAAGTGCTGGGATTACAAGCATAAGCCACCATGCCCGGCTGATACCTCTATTTTTAATATCTTGAGGAACCCCTATACTGTTTTTCATAGCAGCTATACCAATTTACATTCTCGCCAACAGGGTGCAAGGGTTCCCTTTTCTCTGCATCCTTGCCAATACTTGTTGTATTTGTCTTTTTAATAGCCATCCTAACAGATGTGAGATGATATCTCATTGTGGTTTAGGTTGCATTTCCCTGATAATTACTGATGTTGAGCATTTTTTCACATATCTTTTAGCCACTGTATATCTTTTAAGAAATGTCTATTTGGGTCCTTTGCCCATTTTTAATCAGGTAATTTTTTTCTTGCTATTCAGTTTAATTTGTCATGTATTTTGAATATTAACCCCATGGTAGAGGCATAGCTTGCAAATACTTTCTCCCATTCTGTAGGTTATATCTTCACTCTGTTGATTGTTTCCTTTGTTGTACAGAAGCATTTTAGTTTGATGTAATCCCATTTGTCCATATTTTTCTGTGCTTTTGGGGTCATGTGTAAAATAATCATTTCCCAGACAAATGTCATAGAGCTTTTCTCCTATGATTCTTCTGGATGTAAAATTTCTTACATTTTAATCTGTAATCTATTTTTAGTTGATTGTTCTATATGGCATGAAATAGAGGTCTAATTTCATTCTTCTTCATGTGGATATCTATTGAAGAGACCATCTTTTCCCCCTGTGTTCTTGACACCTTTGTAAAAAAATCAGTTGGCTGTAAATATATGAACTTATTTCAGAGCTCTATATTCTGTTCCATTGGACAACTTGTCTGTTTTTATGCCATTACCATTCTGTTTTGTTTACTACAGCTCTGTAGCATATTTTGAAGTCAGGTAGTATAATGCCTCCAGATTTGTTCTTTTTGATCAAGATTGTTTAAGTTATTTGGGGTCTTTTATGGTTCCATACAAATTTTAGGATTGTTTTTTCTATCTCTATGAAGAATGTCATTGAGATTTTTATAGAGATTACACTGAATCTGTAGATCACTTTGGGTAGTGTCAACATTTTAGTATTACTTTTTCCAATCTATGAATGCAGAATATTGTTCCATTTATTTGTGTCTTCTTCAATTTCTTTCATCCGTGTTTTATAGTTTTCATTGTAGAGATCTTTCATCTCCTTGGGTAAATGTATTACAGGTATTTTATTAGGGTTTTTCTTTCATTAGCACATTGCAGTATTAAGTGTACAAGTCCCATACATGTTCTCTTAGATTTACCCTTAGTATTTAACTTTTGTGAATGATTATTAATGACATTGTATTTTTAAATTTTGTTATCTATGTGCTCATCACTAGTAAGAGAAATACAATTGATTTCTGTATTTTTATTTTGTATCCAGGACCTTGCCAAACTCACTTTTTAGTTTTAGAAGTTATCTTGTAGATTTCTTGGGATTTTCTATGTAGACAAAAATGTCATCTGCAAACAAAGACAGTTTTATTTTTCTTCTTCTTTGAGTAAGAGTAGTGAGATAGACACCCTTGCCTTATTCTACACCTTAGGGGGAAAGCATTCAGTCTTTTACCATCAATTATAATATACAATATTAGTTAAATGTTCTTAAATTTTTATCAAGTTGATATCTGTTTCTATTTTTCTGAGAGCTCTTCATGAATTGGTGATTTTGTCAAATATTTTTTCTGTATCGATTGATAAGATCCTATACATTTTTTCTTCCTTAGTCTATTGATTAGCTGGATTACTCTGATTGACTTTCAAATACTGAAACAGCCTTACATTCCTCTAATAAATCCCATTTGGTTATGGTGTATAATTCCTTTTATATATTTCTTAATACTTTTGACAGGATTGTATTAATAATTTTTACTTTCATATTCATGAGATATATTGGTTTGTTGTTTTCTTCTTTGTATAGTCTTTGTATGGTTTAGGTATCAAAGTCATACTAGATTCATAAAATGAATTGGAAAGTATTTCTTCTCTTCCGTTTTCTGGAAGAAATTATATGGAATTGGTGTAAATTCTCCTTTAAATGTTTGGTAGAATTTGCCAGTGAAACCATCTAGACCTTAAGATTGAGGGTAAAGAGTTTTTATATTATACATTCAATTTCCATAATAATTATGGTGTTATTTAAATTACTTATTTCATATTAAGGATATCTTTTGATTTCTCAGGCCAAAAAAAAGGTAAATCCTAAGATGGCAGTGGGGAATTCCTAGAAGCAACTCAATTCACTCTGCGGAACTCATGGAAGTCTTCAGAAGTGGTAAATCAGATACTTCTGAAAGTGGGATGAAGTTGGGGTCAAAACAGTACGACTGACTGAAAGTTTGTTTAAAAAGAGGTTAAACTCCCAGCTGACCTCCTTTACTTTGGCATGACTGTGTGCTATTATCTAAAGAGGGTAAAACAGCAATTTTCTGGACCAAGAGATAACTGAGTACAATTAAGGGCAAGAGTACTATACTGAAAACAGGGATTAAATACAAATTAATGTACCGAATGCTGAAATCTCAGCTTTCTGCCTCACTTGGTTCCTAAAATATTGGATTCAGAAGGGACTTCTCTGGGAAATCAAAGCATTTCAAAATAGAACACCCAAAGGCATCATCAGGCAATGAGATGTACCAGCCACATCTCCCTCCAATTAAGCTCACAGCTCCTTTCCTTAAACTTGAATAAACAAACAAGGATCACTAGAAATCTTAGAAAGATCTCTAACCTTAAATACAGTGACAAAAAAAAATTAAAAGAAAATAGCAATTTGGGAGCAACTGAGACTACGGAGAAAATTTTCCTCCCAAATGTCTATTCATACTCTCAGAGATGAAACAGAAGATACTCCATCTGAGAATCAGGGACAGAACTCTGTTTCTAAAAATTCAAGGAACAAAAAATAACTCAGGAAACAATATACGTATAGAAAGAGAAAATAGTAAAGAGAGTTGAAAAATAAATTTTGATAAATCTCCTGGAAGGCAGGGCAAATGAACAAAGAGAAAACTGGAAGATCTAATATCTGAATAATGAGAGTTTCAACATAATAGAGGAAAATGGCTAGGTGTGATGGCTCACGCCTGTAATCCCAATACTTTGGGAGGCTGAGGCGGGTGGATCACCTGAGGTCAGCCTGGCCAACATGGTGAAATCCCGTCTTTACTACAAAATACAAAAATTAGCCAGGCATGGTGACACGTGCCTGTAGTCACAGTTACTCGGGAAGCTGAGGAAGGAGAGTTGCTTGAACCCAGGAGGCGGAGGCTGCAGTGAGCCAAGATCAAGACACTGCACTCCAGCATGAGTGACAAGAGCAAGACTCTGTCTCAAAAAGAAAAGAAAAGAAAAGAAACAAGAAAACAGAGGAAAATGAATAGAAGAAATCATCAAGGAAATATTTCAGGACTGAAGGGAATGGATTTTTATAGTGAAGGACACTCTGAGTGTCCAGTACAACGAATGAAAATAGACCCACACCAAGGCATAACATTAGGAAATTTCAGAACACTGGGGGAAAACGTATGCTTCTACATGCATCCAGAGAGGAGGAAAAAAGAGCAGAAAATTCAGATGCCTTTAGATTTCTCAGAAACATTGCTTGATGTTAGACAATGGTGGAGCAAACCCTTCAAATTTCTGAGGGAAAATCATTTCTACCTAATTATATACATGGAAAAATCATCACTCAAGTTTGAGAAGAAAATAAAGATCTTTTCAGATAAGCAGGAAGCTTCTGGAGAATGTATCCATAAAAATGAGGAGGAAGAAGGAAGGTGATTAGGAAACAGGAGATCTAACACAGGAAAGAGGTAAATGACCCTCCCAGGATAACAGAAAAATGAGATTCCAAGATGCCTCCCGAATTTCTTGTTAGATAGCAATCAGCTCAGCTAAAGGTTGTTAAGAATTCTCCAGAAGAAGGGTCTAAAAGAAAATTAAATTGAATGAAAATTAGAAAAGTGAATGAAATTAGCGAAGTGAAAATTAGAATGATGATGTTTTTCTGAATTAGTGATAAGCATGTAAAAGCTAATAAAACAAGCACACAAAAAAGAGAGGTAGTTATTGACTCCAGTGGAAAAAAAACTCAGGAAAGGAAAAATAATTGCAGTATATTACATGACATAGCTGTGAACAGTATAGAGGCATAATTTAATAGTATGTCTTTATAATAATAATATACCTTCATAATAATTTAATGAAGGCATTAATAATAATATGCCTTCATAATAATTTAAACACTGCATATTGGCCCAGTCAAAGTTATATAAAACTCTGTGGTATGGGACTGGAAGACAGAGTGGAGGGAGAGGTCCAGAAAGGACAAAGAGGAGGGGGAGGAGGAGAGAGAAAGGAAGAGAAAGGAGCAGGAGGCGTGAAAAATTGTTAAATCTTCATCTTCT
The DNA here is from genome assembly GCF_008728515.1 of Papio anubis. Classification (NCBI taxonomy): domain Eukaryota; kingdom Metazoa; phylum Chordata; class Mammalia; order Primates; family Cercopithecidae; genus Papio; species Papio anubis. Next base: position 105,941,510 of record NC_044982.1, on the reverse strand, counting down.
ATAGTATGACTCTAATGAGTTGTGCCTACAACTGAAAGATCAAGAAGCAGCAATATAAACATGTTATTTGGAAATTTGGATAAAATACCAAGAGAATCAGATAGAAATGTTAACAGCAGTTGCCCCTGGTGGGTGAGGACATGGAAGGAAGGGAATCAAGAGGCTGTTGTTTTTTACCTCAAGCCTACATGAGTCATTTGGCTCTTTAAACTATATACATGTACATTGTTGGAAAAAAAACGATGTTTTAAAATATTTGTTAAAAGTCCATATTCCCCAACATAGCTTTCAATATTCTTCATAGAACTACCCATCCTTACCTATCCCACAGACCCATACTATAGTCATGCAGCTTTTTATCAACCCAGAAATTCATTACATCATTTCTCAATTTTATGGAATAAAATGTATTCAATTTATACCATACATCAATAATAATGTTGGGCACAGGATAAAGAGATGAATGACACCATCTATGCCACCTAAAATTTTGTCTCAATTGTGGAAACAGAAAAATAAAACAATACAGTGGAATAAACACTCTCATAGAGGTATTCATGAGATACTATGGAAACACTAGAAGAGTTGTCCCTATCCTGGTAAAGGGTGAGAACTGCCAATGAATGCAAAAGGAAGAAATGAGGACTCAAAAGGCATTTTTATGATCGACCATGTGCCAATGAGAAAAAGGAGAAAAGGATGATTTAGGCAGAAAGAAGAGCATTGGCAAAAGATGCAAGGCGATAGTGAGCACACACTCATTTATTTATTCCTTCAATAAATGCTATTTGGGTCCTCATCACATGTGAGAAACTATGTAAGATCTTGGAATGATGAAGTCATTCTCCTTTCTCCAAAAGAGGTCCTAATTTGCCAACAATTTTAGTACTATAATGGATGCAAGGAAGCACAAAACAGGAAGACCAAAGTTTAACCAGTCAAGATAGGCTTCCTAAAAGAGAAGAATAAGTAAGAATTAGCCAGATATCACACTAAAAATAGACCAAAAAAAAAAAAATACAGGAAAAGACACAGGTGGTTAAAACAATAGACATAAAAGGTGCAGGTTTCAAGTGAAGGAAAGAATGTTAAGTAATAAGTAATGCCATAGCAGTATTTAAAACATCACTAGGTTAGGTACAAAAATATAGTTCAATGGAATGAATAAGATCTAGTATTTGATAGCACAATAGGGTGATTTCAGTCAACAACCACTTATTGTACATTTTAAAATAACTAAAAGAGTATAACTGGAACTTATATAACATAAAGAAATGATAAATCCTTGAAGGAATGAATACCCCATTTACCCTGCTGTGATTATTATGCACTGTATTACTGTATCAAAATATCTCACATTCCACATAAATATATATACCTATGTACCCATAAAAATAAAAAATAAAAATAAACAAAGAACCCCACTAGAAGTTAACAGATCAGAAAAAAAGTTCAGGCCAGGTGTGGTGGCTCATGCTTGTAATCCCAACACTTTGGGAATCCAAAGCCTGCGGATTACTTGAGGTCCGGAGTTTGAGACCAGCCTGGCCAACATGGTAAAACCCCATCTCTGCTAAAAATACAAAAATTAGGTGGGTACGGTGGTACACACCTGCAATCCCAGCACTCTGGGAGGCTGAGACAGGCAGATAACTTGAGGTCAGAAGTTTGAGACCAGCCTGGCCAACATGATGAAACCCCACCTCTACTAAAAGTACAAAAATTAGCCGGGTGTGGTGGCACACGTCTGTATTTCCAGTTATGTGGGAGGCTAAGGCAGAAGAATCACTTGAACCTAGGAGGCAGAGGTTGCAGTGAGCTGAGATCGCACCACTGTACTCAAGCTTGGGTGACAGAGCGAGTCTCTGTCTCAAAAGAAGAAAAACAGTTCAATTGACAGAGAGCTTGAAAATCACCCCTACATGCACAGGAAAAGAAAAAAAAAAAAGAGGAAAGTAATTAAAGAGAACATGATAAATGTGGAAGACAGACAGAAGTTACTGGTGTTCATAAAGAAAAAGCCAGAACAAATGGGTAAGAACCAAGAGTGAATAATATAATAGAAGAAAAATCTGCCTACCATAAAGAAGGATCTAAATCTGTATCAAAAAGTTGGTCACCGTGTGCCAGAGTAAAATAAATAATATGGCACTGACAGCTAGACACGGCCTTGTAAAACTCTTGAACTTGAGAGAAAAAATAAAGACGCCTATGGGCAGACAGGTTATCTAAAAAATAGGTTATCTACAAAAAAAGCTAGCTGGCCTGGGAGGTCTATAAGCAACATCATATACCAAGCTTTATGGAAAAGGAACTATCAAGTCTAAAAAGGAAAAGGTTGTATCTTAGGAATATTCAAATAAGCCATTCACTGTTCATGTGTGAAAGCAAGAAAAAGTCATTTTCAGATATATAAGAATTCATAAAGTATAAGACCTACAACTTTTTCCCGAAATTAAAAAGTCTATAAAATTTTGCTGCTTGAAGTGTCCATGGACAGGCAGCACTGACATCACCTGGGAATCTGTTAGAAATGAAAGCTCTTGGGCCTCACTCCAGATTTACTGAATCAAAGTTTACATTTTAACAAGATCCCTAAGTGATTCATATGCACACTAAAATTCCGGAAGCACAGCTCAAAATATATCTCTGCCAACAAAGCTATGATTCAACCTGAAGAACTGAATGCTCAAAGGAAGAAATGGGGACTCAAAGCAGCAACTGACAATCAGCATTGAAATAATGCTGCTTGTGTGCACACGCACAATTAAGATAGACAATGAGCGTTGAAATAATGTGTACACACACACAATTAAGTTTCAACCATGCTTTGATTTATTACTATGAAAAAAAAGATATAAAGAAAAAACTGCCAATAAACTGAAGATAAAATCCCAAATTCTAATAATAAACTCAAGAAATGGGAATAAAGAAAAAAAGCCTAAGTAGTCATTCTCTTACAGAAGGAGAAATCAAAAGAAATTACTATTGACAAGATAGTTATAAAGTAATTGTTAAAATGTGGTTTTTAAGTATAAATTTAATCATCAGTAAAATAAAAACAGGATATGTGTATAATTTCCAAATTAGCAGAGGTAAAATTTCAGGGCAAAAAATTTAAGGAAAATGGAGAGAGGAGGAAAGATTTTAAATAGAGATGGTAATCTGAGCACATACATTGAACTTCCCCCTTACAAATTCCCATTGAAATGACTAAGTATGTTAATAAGTGAATAACTCCGTATCATACCTGGAAATTCTTAGAAGCTATACACAAGGCAGAAACTTTAGGTGATTATTGCTATACATAGGGTTAGCAAGACTGAATTAAAAGAGAGTACATAAACTATTCACTGTACATAAAGGAGAAGTCTGCCTTTGAAGTAAGTAGAAGAGATCCACAGGAGAATCCACCAATTCCCACTATATTAGAGTGGCAGATGATATAGCCAATTCCTGCCAATCAATGGCATGCGGGCAGTTAGTCTAAGACAAAAGTGTAAGGGCACATAAGGTCCTACTCAATGAGGGTCCCTGTAAAACACTCAGTGCCTACAAGGGATAGGGTATTCTGAAGAGATCAAATAAAATGCAGACACTCCAGAAACTATCTCCAAATGAAGGAAAGCCACAAAATAATAAAAAATGAGATTCATTGACAGAAAGGCAATGTTTCTTCTTGTGAATGCCTTCAACTGCAGCTTCCTATTTGGTCTCCATAATAACATAAAGCTGCAATCGGTCTAAAGCAGCAACTCTTTAGGCAGAAGAAGGGCATTTTTCCCATAGGCAGCCATAACTGGATTAACAAGGGACTTGATCAAACTTTGACTCTAATCCAGATCCCTGATATTTGAAGTAAAGAAATGTGGACACACACACACACACACACACACACACACACAGAGTATATATGCAGATACTTTTAAATTTTGCTTTTTTTAAACTTCTTAAATGGCAGCTTATACCACTGTTTCCTTTCAACCAATTTTTCTTTTCTAGTATGTGTATTCAGGGCTATTAAACTTCTGTATAAGGGTGAATTTAGATGTATCCCCATGTTTTAATATATTATATTTTCATGATCCCTCTATTTCTGCTAATGCTTCTTCCTTTAAATTCACTTTGTCTGATATTAGTACAGGTACACCAATTTTCTTTTCATTTTGGTTCACATTATAGCTTTTTTCCATGCTTTTATTTTCAGTCTTTCGGTGTCCTTATATTTAAGGTTTGACTCTAGTAAACCACATAATTTTTGTTAGATTAAAAGTCTAACAATCTTTTTTCTTTTAACCAAAGTAATTAGTCCATTTACATCTAATGTAAAATATATATTCTGAGGTTCAAATCTACCGTTTTACAATTTGTCACAATTGCGCTATGTTCTTTTTCCTCTCCTTTCTTGAAACTTTTTGGATCAATCATGTATTTTAGCAAGATTCTGTTTGCCCTTGTGATATCTGAATAGTTATACATTCTTTTATTTTGCTTTTAATGGTAACCTTAGAAATTTAATGTGCATCCCAGACTTTTAAAAGTTGAAGGTTAATTGTCTATTTTTACATCTTTCTGAACAATTCAAGGACATTTGAACACTTTAAATTCATTTGCTTTCTTCCAAATTTTATATTATTGTTTCCATGTTTTTAAAGTTCTACATACATTTAAACTCCAGAAAACATTATTGTGCTAAACAGTATATAATATATATATGTGTGTGTGTGTGCACGTGTGTGTATATGTATACATATGTATATATGTATGTGTGTGTGTGTGTATATATATGTTATCCATTGTTCTTTCTTTTATAATTTAACTTTTATATTAAGTTCAGAGGTACATGTGCAGGTTTGTTATATAGGAAAACTTGTGCCATGGAGGTTTGTTGGACAGATTATTTTGTCGCCCAAGTATTAAGTCTAGTACTCATTAGTTATTTTTCCTGATCCTCTACCTCCTCTCACCTTCCACCCTCCAATATGTCCCAGTGAATGTTGTTCCCCTGTATGTGTCCATGTGTTCTCATAGTTTAGCTTCTACTTTTAAGTGATAACATGTGTATTTGGTTTTCTGTTCCTGCATTGGTTTGGTAAAGATAATGGCCTGCAGCTTCATCCATGTTCCTGCACAAGACATGATCTCATTCTTTTTATGGCTGCATAGTATTCCATGGTGCATATGTACCACATTTTCTTTATCCAGTCTACAATTTTTTTTTTTTTTTTTTTTTTTTTTGAGGAGGAATCTTACTCTGTCTCCAAGGCTTACGATATCCGCTCACTGCAACCTCCACCTCCCGTGTTCAAGAGATTCTCCTGCTTCAGCCTCCTGAGCAGCTAGAATTACAGGCACCCGCCACCACGCCTCGCTAATTTTTGTATTTTTAGTAGAGATGGGGTTTCACCATGTTGGCCAGGCTGGTCTCGAACTCCTGACCTCAAGTGATCCACCCACCTCAGCCTCCCAAAGTGCTGGGATTACAAGCATGAGCCACCACGCCTGGCCCCAGTATACAAGTGATGGGAATTTAGGTTGATTCCATGTCTTTGCTATTGTGAATAGTGCTGCAATGAACACATACATACAAGTGTCTTTATAATCAAATGATTTATATTACTTTTCATATATACCTAGTAATGGGATTTTTGGGTCTAACGGTATTTCTGTTTTTAGGTCTCTGAGCAGTCAATACACTGTCTTCCACAAAGGGTGAACTAATTTACACTCCCACCAACGGTGCATAAATGTTTCTTTTTCTCCACAACCTTACCAGCATCTGTTATGTATTGACTTTTTAGTAACAGCTACTCTGAATGGTGTGACATGGTATCTCATTGTGGTTTTGATTTTTATTTCTCTAATGATCAATGATGAGCTTTTTTTAATATGATTTTTGGCCACATGTCTTCTCTTGAAAACTGTTCACGTCCTTTGCCCACTTTTAATGGAGTTGTTTGGTTTTTTTCTTGTAAATTTAAGTTCCTTTGTCAGATACATAGTTTGCAAAATTTTTCTTCCATTCTATAGGCTGTCTTTTCACTCTATTGATAGTTTCTTTTGCTATGCAGAAACTTACTAGTTTAATTACATCTTATTTTTCAATTTTTGCTTTTATTGAAACTGCTTTTGGTGTCTTCATCATGAAATCTTTGCCCATTCCAATGTCCATAATGGTATTGCCTAGGTTGTCTTCCAGGGTATTTATAGTTTTGGGTTTTATATTTTAGTCTTTAATCCATCTTGAGTTAATTTTTGTATATGATGTATACAATGGATCCAGTTTCAGTCTTCTACATATGGCTACCCAATTATCCCAGCACCAATTGTTGAATAGGAAATCCTTTCTCCATTGCTTGTTTTTGTCAGGTTTGTGAAGATCAGAAGTTGTAGGTGTGTGGCCTTACTTCTAGGTTCTCTATTTTGTTCCATTAGCATATGTGTCTGTTTTTGCACCAGTATCATGATGTTTTGGTTAGTGTAGCCCTGAAGTATAGTTTTAAGTCATGTAGCATGATGCCTCCTGCTTTGTTCTTTTTGTTTAGGATTGCCTTGGTTATTCAGGCTCTTTTTCGGTTCCACATGGATGTTAAAATAGTTTTTTTTTTTCTAGTTCTGTAAAGAATTTCAATGTTACTTGAATAGAAATAGCATTGAATCTATAAATTGCTTTGGGCAGTATGGCCATTTTAACAATATTGATTCTTTCTATCCATGAGCATAGGATGTTATTCCACTTGTTTGTGTCATCTCTGATTTCTTCAAGTTGTGTTTTGTAGTTCTCCTTGTAGAAATATTCCACCTCCCTGGTTGGCTGTATTCCTAGGTATTCTATTTTGTGTGTGTGACAACTGTAAATGGGATTGTCTTCCTGATTTGGCTCTTGGCTTGACTGCTGGTGTATAAGAATGTTAATGATTTTTGCACATTGATTTTATATCCTGAGACTTTGCTGAAGTTATCAGCTTAGGGAGCTTTTGGCCTGAGACTATGGGGTTTTCCAGATATAGGATATGTCATCTACCAACAGGGACAGTTTAACTTCCTCTCTTCCTATTTAAATGTTCTTTATTTCTTTATCTTGCCTGATTGCCTCATCCAAAACTTCCAGCACTATGCTGAACAGGAGTAGTGAGAGAGGTCATCCTTGTCTTGTGCTGGTTTTCAAGGGGAATGCTTCCAGCTTTCACCCATTCAGTATGATGTTGACTGTGGGTTTGTCATAGATGGCTATTATATTGATGTATGTTCCTTGAATACCTATTTAATTGAGAGGTCTTTTTGTTTGTTTGTTTGTTTTTGTTTTTTTGAGATGGAGTTTCACTCTTGTTGCCCAGGCTAAAAGGCACAATCTCAGCTCACTGCAACCTCTGCCTCCTGCGTTCAAGTGATCATCCTGCCTCAGCCTTCCAAGTAGCTGGGATTATAGGTGCCCACCACCACGCCCAGCTAATTTTTATATTTTTAATAGAGACAGGGTTTCATCATGTTGGTCAGGTGGTCTTGAATTCTCGACCTCAGGGGATCCACCTGTCTCAGCCTCCCAAAGTGCTGGGATTACAGGCATGAGCCACCATGCCAAGCCTTATTGAGAGTTTTTAACATGAAGAAGTGTGGAATTTTATGAAAAGCCTTCTCTGCATCTATTAAGATAATCATGTGGTTTTTGTCTTTAGTTCTGTTTTTTGTTTTGTTTTGTTTTGGTTTTGGTTTTGTTTTGTTTTGTTTTGGAGACAAAGTCTTGCTCTGTTGCCCAGGCTGGAGTGCAGTAGCACAATCTCAGCTCACAGCAACCTCTGCCTCCCGGGTTCAAGCGAGTCTCCTGCCTCAGCCTTCTGAGTAGCTGGGATTACAGGTGCGCACCACTGCACCTGTCTAATTTTTTGTATTTTTAGTAGAGACAGGGTTTCACCATGTTGGCCAGGCTGGTCTTGAACTCCTGACCTCAGGTAATCCACCTGTCTCAGCCTCCCAGAGACAGTCTTGCTCTGTCGCCCAGGCTGGAGTGCAACGGCACAATCTCGGCTCACCACAACCCCCGCCTTCTGGGTTCAAGCAATTCTCCTGCCTCAGCCTTCCGAATAGCTGGGATTATAGGCACGTGCCACCCTGCCCGGCTAATTTTTTTGTATTTTTAGTGGAGACAGAGTTTCACAGTGTTAGCCAGGATGGTCTCAATCTCCTGACTTCGGGATCTGCCCACTTCAGCTTCCAAAAGTGCTGGGATTACAGGTGTGAGCCACCGCACCCGGCCTAGTTCTGTTTAAATAATGAGTCATGTTTATTCATTTGTATATGTTGACTCAATCGTGCATCCCAGGGACATAGCCTACTTCACTGTGATAGATAAACTTTCTGATGTGTTGTTGGATTCAGTTTGTCAGTATTTTGTTGAGGATTTCTGCATCAATGTTTATCAAAAGTATTGGCCCAAAGTCTTCTTTCTTTGTTGTGTCTCCGCCAGATTTTGGTATCAGGATGATGCTGGCCTTATAGAGTGAGTTAGGGGAGTCCTCCTCCTCAGTTTTTTGGAATAGTTTCTACAGGAATGGTAGTAGCTGTTCCTTGTACCTCTGGTAGAATTCAGCTGTGAATCCATCTCATCCTGGGCTTTTTTGGCTGGTAGGCTATTTATTACCGATTCGGTTTCAGAGCTCATTATTGGTCTGCTCAGAGATTTGATTTCTTCCTGGATTCGATTTCTTCAGTCTTCAGAGGGTGTATGCGTCCAGGAATTTATCTATTTCTTCTAGATTTTCTAGCTTATGTGCACTGATGTGCTCATAATCTCTGATGGTTGTATTTCTGTGGTGTCAGTGGCAATATGTCCTTTATCATTTCTGATTGTGTTTATTTCCATCTTCTCTCTTTGCTTTTTTATTAGTCTAGCTAGCAGTCTATCTATTTTATTAATTTTTTTCAAAAAACCAGTTCCTGAATTCATTGGTTTTTTTTTTTTTTTTTTTGAGATCAAGTTTCGCTCTTATTGCCCAGGCTAGAATGCAATGACACAATCTTAGCTCACCGCAAACCCCTCACCCCAGGTTCAAGTGATTCTCCTGCTTCAGCCTCCCAAGTAGCTGGGATGACAGGCATGTGCCACCATGCCCAGCTAATTTTGTATTTTTAGTAGAGATGGGGTTTCTCCATGTTGGTCAGGCTGGTCTCAAACTCCAGACCTCAGGTGATCCACCCGCCTCAGCCTCCCAAAGTGCTGGGATTACAGGCGTGAGCCACCACACCCGGCTCATTGATCTTTTGAATGTTTTTTTGTGTCTCAGTCTCCTTCAGTTCAGCTCTGATTTATTTCTTGTCTTCTGCTAGCTTTGGGATTGGTTTGCTCTTGGTTCTCTAGTTCTTTTCATTGTGATGTTAGGTTGTTAAATTGAGATCTTTCTAACTTTTTGATATGAGCATTTAGTGCTATAAATTTCCCTTTTAACATCACCTTAGCCATGTCCCAGAAATTCTCACATGTTGTATCTTTGTTCTCATTAGTTTCAAATAACTTCTTGATTTCTGCCCTAAATTCATTATTTACCCCAAAGTCATTCAGAAGTAGTTAATTCAATTTTCATATGATTGTATGGTTTCAAGTGATTTTCTTACTCTTGATTTCTAATTTGATTGTGCTGTGGTCTGAGAGATTGATTTTTATGATTTCAGTTCTTTTGCATTTGCTGAGGAGTGTTTTACTTTCAATTAGGTGATCAATTTTAGAGTAAGTACCATGTGGTAATGAGAAGAATGTATATTCTGCTGTTTTGGGGTAGAGAGGTCTGTAGATGTCTATCAGGTTCATTTGATCCAGTGCTGAGTTCAGGTCCTGAATATCTTTGTTAATTTTCTGTCATGATGATCTGTCTAATATTGTCAGTTGGGTGTTAAAGTCTTTTATTATTACTCTGAGGGAGTCTAAATCTCTTTGAAGGTCTCTAAGAACCTGCTTCATGAATCTGGGTGCTGCTGCGTTGAGTGCATATATATTTAGGACAGTTTGGTCTTCTTGCTGAATTGAATCCTTTACCACTATGTAATACCTTTCTTCATCTTTTAAAATTTTCTGGTTTAAAGTCTGTTTTGTCTGAAACTAGGATTGAAACCTCTGCTTTTTTCTGTTTTCCATTTGTTTGGTATATTTTTCTCCATCCCTTCATTTGAGCCTATGTGCGTCACTGCATGTGAGATGGGTCTCTTGAAGACAAGCATACCAATGGGTCTTGGTTCTTTATCCAGCTTGCTACTCTGTGTCTTTTAATTGGGGCATTTGGCCCACTTACATTCAAGGTTAGTATTGATATGTGTGGATTTGATCTTGTCAGTATGATGCTAGCTGGTTATTTTGCAGACTTGTTTATGTAGTTGCTTTATAGTGTCACTGGTCTATGTTCTTCAGTATGTTTTTGTAGTGGCTGGTAATGGTCTTTCCTTTCCATATTTAGTGCTTCCTTCAGGAGCTCTTATAAGGCAGGTCTGATGGTAACAAATTCTCTCAACATTTGCTTGTCTGAAAAGGATCTTATTTATTGTTCACTTATGAAGCTTAATTTGGCTGGATATGAAATTCTGGGTTGGAATTTACTTTAAGAAAGTTGAATACTGGCCCAGAATCTCTTCTCACTTGTAAGGTTTCAGCTGAGAAGTCTGCAGTTAGTCAATGGACTTCCCTTTGTAGGTGACCTGACATTTCTCTCTGTCTTTAACTTTTTTTATCTTGTTTCAACCTTGGAGGATCTAATGGCTATATCTCTTGGGATGATCTTCTTGGGAAATATTTTACTGGGGTTCTCTGCATTTCCTGAATTTGAATGTTGGCCTTTCTAGCTAGTTGGGTTCATCCATGAAGTTCTCATGGATGATATCCTGAAAAATGTTTTCCAAGTTGGTTCCATCATCCCCCTTTTTTTCAGGAACACCAATAAGTCATAGATTTGGTTTCTTTACATAATCCCATATTTCTCAGAGGTTTTGTTCATTCTTTTCATTCTTTTTTTCTCTATTGTTGTCTGTCTTATTTCAGAAAGCCAGTCTTCAAGCTCTGAGATTCTTTCCTCTGCTTGGTCTATTCTGCTATTAATATTTGCAATTGCATTATGAAATTCTTGTAGGATGTTTTTCAGCTCTCTCAGTTCAGTTACATACTTTTCTATACTGGCTATTTGGTCTGCCAGTTCCAGTATTGTTTTATAATGATTTTTATCTTCCTTGGACTGGGTTTCAACATACTGCTATAGCTCAAGGATCTTCATTTCTGTCCGTATTCTGAACTCTGTGTCACTTCATCCACCTCAACCTGGTTCAGAACCCTTGCTGGAGAGGCAAGGTGGTCATTTGTTAGAAAGAAGGCACTCTGGCTTTTTGAGTTGTCAGGGTTCTTGTGCTGATTCTTTCTCATCTTTGTGGGCTTATCTTCTTTTAATCCTTGAGGTTGCTGACTTTTTCCATAATTTTGTTTCTTTTATCCTTTTTTTTTTTTTTTTTTTTTTGATGACCTTGAGGGTTTGATTCTAGTATAAAGGTGGATTCAGCCAACTGGCTTCATTTATTAAAGATTTTAGGGGGCCAACACTCAGCTCCCAATACCTGGACTGGATGTTCTAATTCTGGGGTACTTGTATTGGGCCCCCATTTTGTTCTCTGGCTCCTTGATGTTAGGAATCCACTGCACTGGGGGGCCAAGGTGTTTTTGGACTGCTGGTCATTACACTCTGATTGCTCATGTCAGCCAAAGCATTTCATAGCACGATGACAACGGGATCCATCCTCATTTGTACATACCAGCAGCAGAGGTAGTGGCAACTACAGTGGAGTGCTAGCAGGTTCAGGGGGTCCTGCCTCCCTGTAGGCATTCACCACAGTGGTGGAGGCAATGCAGCTGGGGGTAGGTGGGAGGCCCCTGTTGGTGACTGTGTGTACAGTCATGCTGGAGGTGGTGTTGGCTTGGGGGCAGGGCACTGGCAGGTGCAGGTCTGAGTGCCTTCTGTGTGCCCCACAAGCAAGAGTGGTTGCTCAGGGTGGGGCAGGATCCACTGTTCTCTGCACAGTGTTAGCCCAGGGTGGGATGCTGGCTGACTCTGTGCCCACCAAGGCTCTGTCTGCAGTGGCAGTCAGCAGGGGACTGCCCATTCTGCTCACTCTTATCTAATTGTTCGCCAGGCATAAAAAGCTGTTTTCATTTCCTGCTTCAGGATATTTCATATGCTGCTCCCACTATTTGAACTCTTTTGGTCTCATAACCCTTCCCATCACATAACTGATTTCTTCTTAGCAGTAAGGTCTCAGCATAAACATGCCCCAGCACAGAGGGCTTCCCTGACCATTTTATGCATCACCTTAATACTATATATATATATTTTTTTGAGACAGAGTTTCGCTCTTGTTGCCCAGGCTGGAGTACAATGGCATAATCTTGGCTCACTGAAACCTCCACCTCCTGGGTTCAAGCAATTCTCCTGCCTCAGCCTACCAAGTAGCTGGAATTACAGGCATGCACCACCACACCCAGCTAATTTGGTATTTTTAGTAGAGATGGGTTTTCTCCATGTTGGTCAGGCTGGTCTCAAACTCCCAACCTCAGGTGATCCTCCTGCCTCGGCCTCCCAAAGTGCTGGCATTACAGGTGTGAGCCACCGTGCCTGGCCAGTGACATGATTTTTAATTATATATAATTTGATTATTTACTTGTTTATTGTTTGTCTCTTTAGATGTAAGAACCTTGAAGGCAGGATATGCGTTAGTTTAATTCACTGGAGTTAAACTCCTTACCCACATCAAGGGAATTAAAAGGATCTGGAGCCAGAGACTTACAGGAAGAACTTCTGAAGATTTCATTGAGAAAGGTATGCTATGAGCCTACCTCTCATTCTACTCCATCAAGGAGAAGGGATGAGGGCTTCAGTCTGCTAACCCCAAATCAAGAGGAAGAAATGTTAAGGATACCACTTGAAGAGTTCAATATGTATCGCCAACAGTCGGTTGGTATTTAATTCACACCTGAGAAATTTAAGGGCTGAGAGAACAGCTGCAGCAGCCTATGTAAGCAGAGTAGGTGTTGCAGCACTGGCTCCCTGGACTTGAAGAGTTTGTTTAGCAAACTTTACATGAGGGTTTCCTGTGAACCAGATGTGGGCACGTGCATGAGTGCCAGCATGTGGTTGTCTTAGGAACTTACTAGGATGGCCACAGAGGGGTTAGCACATGTAAATAGGGAGAAGCTGGGGGCATGTCTAGCAGTCCCAGAGCTGAGGAAAGAGCAATATTACCAAGACAAAGTGTTGTGAATAGCACATTTCAAGGGAATTGGAGGCAAGAAATCCCAGGGAATTTGGGAGGGCAAAGGCAAGTTCTCAGAAAATCCATCAAAGTGCTCACAACAGTCAGCTTACGACACTTGCCAAACAGAGAGCACCAATACCTGCTCTCAACAATAAAGTCGACTAAGAACCCTCCTGCCTCCCTTTCCTCTCCTTTTACCCAAGTCTCCCCTTCTGAATACGAGTGGAAAAGATGGAAGAAGTTGAGCAACTGCCCTTCCTTACCTGCAGCCTTTTTCATCAACAGCAGGGCCCAGTTAGGAAACAGAAGACAGAAACTCACAAGCATTCTGGAGATATATCACTTGGCAAAATTATGTTCCAAGCAAAATCAAAGAAATTTTTTAAATGAACTAAATAATAAATATGTGAACATTTTAGTTGTATGACAATAGGATGAAAGTGGTTATTCATGGTCCTTAATATAGTCTTCTAAATTGTTTTTAACAAATGCAAGTATGTACTAGAAAAACAAAAAGACCAATGCAAATAAATTCCATTCCTTTCCCACTCTAACCCTACCACTAATTGCAAATTATTCAGACTTCTCAGACTTGAAGTTTGGAAAGAGATGCCAAAGTTCTCCCTTCCCCACTCATTTCCAGGCTGGAAACTTCTCCCCCATGTGGCTGGCCAGCAGTGGGAAAGAACTTACCCTTTACATAAGAAGCCCCCTGGCTGGGCATGGTGGCTCACGCCTGTAATCCCAGCACTTTGGGAGGTCGAGGCAGATGGATCATTCAGGTCAGGAGTTCAAGACCATCCTGGCCAACATGGTGAAAACCCATCTCTACTAAAAATACAAAAATTAGCCAGGCATGGTGGCAGGTGCCTGTAATCCCAGTTACTTGGGAGGCTGAGGCAGAAGAATTGTGTGAGCCTGGGAGGCAGAGGTTTCAGGGAACCCAGATCCCGCCACTGCACTCCAGTCTGGGCAACAGAGTGAGACTCCATCTCAAAAAAAATAAATAAATAAAAGTCCCCTCCCCTTGCCCACAGGGTGTAGCTCTCCTATTGCAGCCTCCTTGGCAGAATAAATATATCCCAATACAACATGATACTCCATCATTCTTCCACACAGCATGACACAGAGTACCAGAGCCTGTATCTCCTCACCAAGGTGGAAATATGGGAAGGCAGACGTAACACTTTGTCTTTGCAAGAAAATCCCTGGACTTAGTTCTACAATACTTTACTGAAGCTTCCATGCTCTGAGTTAGAACTCACCCTAGGTGAATGCTACTATAGTACCTCCAGCAGCCTTCCCATGCCTTCTTGGAGTAGACCAGTGAGTCTTTCTTCTCAAAGGCCACATGTACAGTCCCTCATCTGCCCTGCTCTGCATTGTCTCAAGAAAACTGGAGGACATACTTGGTCACTGTTTAATGTATGGTAAAACAGTGACCTCAGTGAAATACAAGCTCAAGCCAAAATATGCTCTCCCTGCATTTCTACTCTATATCTTGAAGCTAATTGTCAAAGGCCAATTTACTCTTTTACCTAACAATATCCCAAATCTGAAGATGACTGACATAATCTTGGAATCTTCTTTTGTACAAGACTAGAACGTCAGATTCCATCAATCTGGGTCTCTGTCTTACCTAAGAACTGATGCAAAATCCTTGACTGGGAATTAAACTGTCCCATAAAGAATTACCTTCCAGTGTCTCAAAAACAATGATAAGCACAGGCTTATTACAAATTTACAGGTTTTTAAAAATAAGCTGATTTTACATTTTTGCAAATGCTATTTAACATAAACATATCTAAAATGTGAAAATAGAACTTGCATCATGTTCTTAATCAATGGGTTGCTCAGAATAGATGAACAAGAACTGGATTAAGTTGCAGCAACCCAAGGGCAGAACTCAGAAGACTTGACCTCTTGCCCCAACTCTTGACAACTTTAAATCAGTGACTTAAGGTGCCAGGATTTCCCTTCCTCAAAGCCCAAAGTGTCTGGTGCTCCTGGGTCCTGTGCGCAACATGGCCACACCCACGCAAACGGGATCGTTGCTGCTGAAATATGTGAACCGGAGGTTGACTCATATTTAGACAAAGGAAATGTTATACCATTATCACAGTACATTCCAAAGCCAAATAAAGTTCTCTCTCCTCTCCACCCATCCACAGGCACTGACACATTCCACATGCAGGAGCAAGTGAAGCCACCACCGACCTTCCGGTCAAACATCTCCGCAGAGAATATGACGCTCCTCCCCCGCAGGTCCGGGAGCAGTCACTCCAGTCGCCCCAAGCATCCCAGTTGCCATCTTTGTCTTCATCTGAATGAGTGTTTCTTGAGGTCTAGATGTTAAAAACAAAACAAAACACACACACACACAATAAATTTAGACAAATGTGGTAGAAATATCCCAAAGCTTCCCCAGTTATTCCAGAGTCATCTTTAATTTTTTTTTTTAATTGAGAGAGAGTTTCAATCTTGGTGCTATCTCAGCTCACTGCAACCTCCCCCTCCTGGGTTCAAGTAATTCTCCTGCTTCAGCCTCCTGAGTAACTGGGATTACAGGCGCCTGCCACCATGCCCAACTAACTTTTGTATTTTTAGCAGAGACAGGGTTTTGCCATGTTGGCCAGGTTGGTCTTGAACTCCTAACCTCAGGTGATCCACCCGCCTCAGCCTCCCAAATCCAGAGTCATCTTCTAAGCTCTTCACAAAGACCAATGCTACCGAAAAGTGCTTTGCTTTGGAATGATCGCATTAAAAAAAAAAAAAAAGACAAGTTTATATGAAAATCAGTTGACACATACATGCCTTTCCATCTTAAGAAGGTTTTGTGGAGATGGCTTTTCAGCTCAGTATTATATCTGAAATTTTATCAGTCCTGAATTTAAATAAGTTGGCTAAATATCAATTATATTATTCTGTTTTCTAACTTACATAGCAGGGACCCCACTTGAGCCTAAACCCCGTCTACTAAAAATACAAAAATTAGCCGGGTGTGATGGTACGCATCTGTAATCCCAGCTACTCGGGAGGCTAAAGCAGGAGAATCACGTGAACCCAGGAGGCGGAAGTTAAAGTGAGCCAAGATTGCACCACTGCACTCCAGCCTGGGCAACAGAACAAGACTCTGTCTCAGGAAAAAAAAAAAAAAAAAAAAGAAGCGCTCATGAGTGAATGCTGGCTTGCTTGTGTGTCAGGCAGACGGGCGGTAACTCCCAAGAAACCTTGCATAAGGTTTTGTGGAACCTCCATTCATAGAAAACAAAGAAAACAAAGTCATACGAACATACTTGGCCAAGTCATGAAGGTTTCGAATCCAAGAAAATAGCAAAGAGTCAATTATGAGTACAGTTTGGTTTAACTGGTCTCCTAGACTTTCCACCAATGACTTAATTCAGAATACTACAGAGAAGAGGGGGAATTACAAGTAAAAAGTACATAGATAGATGTAGGTATAGACGTGAAAAGAAATGAAGCTTATTATTAAGTTACAAAACTTTATTAAGGGGCCTAAAATATACTTGAATAAATGAAGAAACAACCATAGCCCTGAATAAGTAGACTCAATACTGTAAAATGCTACTTCTCTCCAAGATTATCTATAAGTTTACAGCAAGTCCCATCAAAATCCCCAAAGAAACATTTTTTGAAACATAACAAATGATTCTAAAGTTCATATAGTGGCATAAATATCTTTAAGAGCCAAGCAAGGTTGGGCGTGGTGGCTCATGTCTATAATCCTAGCACTTTGGGAGGCTGAAGTAGGTAGATTTCCTGAGCTCAGGAGTTTGAGACCAGCCTGGGCAACATGGCAAAACCCCATCTCTACTAAAATACAAAAAACTAGCTGGGCGTGGTGTCACATGCCTGTAGTCTCAGGTACTCGGGAGGTTGAGGCACCAGTATTGCTTGAACCCGGGAGGCAGAGGTGACAGCTGAGATTGTGCTACTGCACTCCAGGCTGGGTGACAGAGCGAAACTCTGTCTCAAAAAAAAAAAAAAAAAAAAAAAAAGCTAAAAAGTTGTGAAAGAACATAGAAATACTATATGATCCAGCAATCCAACTTCTTGGTATTTATCCAAAAGAACTGAAATCAGGATCTCGCAAAGAGATGTTTGCAATAGCCAAGACAATGGAAGCAACCCAAATGTCCATCAACGGATGAATGGATAAACAACATGTGGTATACACACAATGAAATGCTATGGAGCCATTAAAAAGAAGGAAAGTCTATCACATGCCACAATATGGATGAATCTTGAGGACATTAGGCTATGTGAAACAAGCCACTCACAAAAGACAAATACTGCATGGTTCCACTTACATGAGGTATCTAACATAGACTGACTCATTGAAGCACAAAGTAGAATAGTGTTGCCAGGGACTGGGGTGATGAGGAAATCAAGAGTTACTGTTCAATGGGTATTAAGTTTCAACCATGCAAAATTAAAAAGTTCTAGAGATCCACTTTTCAACGTTGTACTTATAATTAACAATACTATACCATATGCTTCAAAATTTATTAAAAGGGTAGATCTCAAGTTATGAGTTTTTTTAATGCAATTAAAAGAACTGTAAAAGAAGTAAAATGAGAGGAAAATTGTCTCAATTAAGAGTAGAGAATTGGCACAGCAATAAACAAATGGACATATTAAATTAAAAAAAAGAGTACAGAAACAGACCAAGTACAAGGACATAGTATAGCACCACAAATCAACATGACAAATGTTCTGTGGGCTTTTTGTTTGTTTGCTTTGTTTTTGTTTTTGTTTTTGTTTTTGAGATGGAGTCTTGCTTTGTCGCCCAGGCTGGAGTGCAGTGACGCAATCTCAGCTCACTGCCACCTCCGCCTCCCAGGTTCAAGCAATTCTCCTGGCCCAGATTCCCAAGTAGCTGGGACTACAGGCACATGCCACCACACCTGGCTAATTTTTTGTATTTTTAATAGAGACAGGGATTCACCATATTAGCCAGGACAGTCTTGATCTCCTGACCTCATGATCCACCCGCCTCAGCCTCCCAAAGTCCTGGGATTACAGGCGTGAGCCACCGTGCCCGGCATGTTTTGTGTTTTTAAAAATCATAGATAACTTCTTCATAGAATATACCAAAATAAATTCCAGATCCATTAGAAATTTATGTTAAAATACTGAAACTATAAAGTATTAGAAATATTATAGATTAATAGATTAATCTTGGTATATACCTATACCAATAGCTGTATATAGGAAAGACTATCCTATATATAGCAATAAAAGTAGAAATTATAAAGGAAAAGACTGATAGGCTTAATTATATTAAAATAAAAACACATATCATTTTCTATCTCTTCTCTACAGATAAAGCTATAGGCATAGGCATATATATGCAAAACATACTAGTAAAAGAACGCGTACATAGGCTGGAGGTATATAGGCTGGAAACATAGCAAATTAGCTCTAAGAACGGAGGAAGTAGGACTAGGAACGAATGTTGTTGGGAAAAGACAGGAAATGAACTTCAACTGAACGTTTAATTTTCCCTAGTTGCCCCCAGAATATGATAAATTGTTAAATGCCAGTTTTTTTACTATTTGAACTTTCATGGTTTTTGAAATTTCCATTTTAAAAATATTGGGGTGGGGAAAAAGACAATCATTAGATAATCATATTAAATCTATACCATTTTTCATACATGTAAACTTTGTACATGCATAGGGAGAAGAGTGAGAGGTTAATTAAAATGTTACAGTTGCTACCTCTACATGTGAGGGATTTGGGTGACTTAAACATATTTTTTTTATTGCTGTTTCTCTGCATTTTGCAGTCTTAATAAAACACATCATACCTTAATTAAAAACAAGGAAGCAAACAAACAAAAACCACATATTCTTGGTGTACAAAAAAGTTCAAGTCAGACAGAATTTAATAGGTAAGTTCTAAGCTGGAGAACAGCAAAGTTTATGAAAGAAACTGACATACTAATAAACTGCAGCATGTGACTGAACTAGATATTGCACAGGTTTCCTTAAGCCCTTAGGCAAGTTACCTCATCTAACCAAAAAAAAAAAAAAATTAAATTAAAAGAGGGATCTGTGGAAAGGACCTTCAAAAGTGAAATGAAGAAATAATGACTGGAAGCAAAGAGGGGGTTTTCCAATAATTTTCACTCAAGTCTCACTGGTCAGCAGGCTTTATGGCTTCTTGCCAAGCTACCTATTTATAGCACAGTAAGCAGTCCTACTAGAGGCAATATTTCAGTAACAGTCAAGTGAAAGGAAAGGATAAATATCTGGTGACTGATCAAATCTGTCATCAGGAATAGGGGCTAATTAAACCCATACTATTTACTGTTCTAATTAGACCACTGTTCAGTTCAATTTTCTATAGTAAATGTCACCAAACATAACCGTGTCCTGTCTATAACATAATAAAAAAATAAAGTTTTAATTCACAAAAAATACAATAAGCAGTTTAATACATTCATCTGGACTTTTAGGTTGGGTAAGTCCAAATCATTTAGGTAAATGTTTAAAATATACACAGCTGAAATTGATTTTTCATTTTGTCACTCGATATACCGAAAGGTTGAATGTGAAAAGTTGAAAAACATCATCATATATATTTTTAAATGAAAGTTGAGAGTTTTTGCAATACCGTTTTAATTTGTTTTTATTCCCACTATCCCATCTGTTCAGTTCATAGTTAGAATCAGGTTTCCTTCCACAACTTCTCTACCTTAACTTACAAAAAAAAAAAAAAAAGAATCTTGATTCTAAAATAACTAAAATAGGCATGTTATAGTGGAAGCATTTGGCTTCTCTGATTGGATAGGTAAGATATTTTTCCTTGAAGTAGAGCACGAATGGCACCTCAAGAGGGGTCCTTAAGTTTTTCTCCTCTCCTCAGCCAGGAAGATGGTTGGATTTTGTTTTGAAACCCCAATGCCGTCTCCAGCAGCCAGCCCTTCTGCCTTTTGATTGTTATTATTTCTCTGGAGAGTAATAGCAATAATATCCCAGATTTCCATCCAGTTATGCTCTCTTCCCTTTGATCCTAGCAGTGTAATGATAACACACACATTCAGAAATAACTCCACTGAAGCAGAATGAAGCACCACTTGGGCCACTGCTGAAGATGTATGTTTGTGTCATCTTCCTTGCAGTGAAACAGAACCTGCTTCCCTGGAGCTTTCATTCCTCTAGAGCAGTGGACAGAGTCTTGATCCTCTTCTACAGAAGAGCCCTTCTCAAGCTTTCTGAAAGTCTCCTAGTTCCTTCTATGTTCCCAGATCCTTTGCAACTGTGTTTTCTCTTGGCACACATCAAAATTTGCACATTTTAAGTCTTAAAATGTAGTGCCCAGAATACAACACTGAATCTAAGAACACAGACTATACATTGCACCTATGATCCAGGTTTCTTTAGATAAAACCTAAGTTTCCTTCTTCTCTCCCTCCCTCCAATCCTTCCTTTTTCAGCCAGCCCATTTGTTGGAATCTGCTCTGGAGACAGCGTCACATAATGGTTAAAAGCTGTTTGACTCTGAGTTTCTTAAACTTTCCAAAACTCATCTGTGAAATGGAGATGATAATCTTTACCCAAACAAGATTTAAATAAAATAACACATATAAAGTATAGGCAGCATCTCCACGAATGCAGTTGGTGAATATCTCAGTAAAGGTAAGCAATTTATTTTCTTCTTCAAACACAATGTCTTTTTCAAAACAATGATGGGAGAGCCAGCTTCTCTCCATTTGTACTTATGCAAGAGTTAACATTCATCACTACTGAATTTCCTCTTGTTTGTTTTGGCCCAGAATACCAGCCTGTTGAGATCTGTTTGAACCCTGATCCTGTCACCCTATCTATGAGCCACTGTGCTCAGCTCTGCAGCTTCCATGTCTTCACCCAAGTCCCTGATAAACGTGCGGGACATAGCTCTCTAATCTTACAGCATTCCATTAATGCATATTTCTGCTTTTTAAACTAGTAAGCCGACCATAATGCCAAGTAAGCAGCCAACTAATCAGACTTGGAATCTGTGAACACAGTTTAATGTTACAATAAAAATATGAACTAATACCAATTACCGTCATCAAATGTCAGGAGGCAGAAAGGTTTGTGGGGAGGGAAGAAATCAGCCACGAGAAGGAACTGGGTCCGGCAGGGTGGAACCTGTATTCTTGGGCTGCATGGTGGTGGTAAGCCTCCTGAGAGAAGAGGTATATAGCAGCCCCAAATTGGTTAGCCCCAGTTCTGAAGGTTAATGACAATAAAATACAGCTGACTGATATCAGCTCAATCTTTGGCCTGATTGTAACCCAGGTGAATGTCTGTGTTTGTCAGTTGAGTATAGCTGCTGCTCCCAATTCCCCCTGTTCAAACATCTCTTTAGGTTGTCTCAAATAATCATTTAAATTCCATGTTGTTATTATTTTATATGGTAAGTTGTTATGCGGACCCAATCCAAGTTTGCGTCCATCAATATCATATCACCCTGTGACCCTGTCTGGGGCCAGAATCTGAGGCAGAGCATGGAAGAAGAAGACCTGAACAACTTTGTCCTACATAATTCAGGCACTGTTAATCATTATTAATGCACAGCATGAGTACTGCCTGCCAGTACTTTTCCTACCTTCTCTCTAACCTTCTCAACAAGTCCTTTAAGATAGATATCACTATCCCCATTTTGCAGGTGAACAACTGTGGCTTTGAGAACCATGTGTGTCCAAGGCTCACCTATAATTTCTTTTATTTATTTTTTGAGACAAAGTCTCACTCTGTCACCCAGGCTGGAGTGCAGTGGCACGATCTTGGCTCACTGCAACCTCCGCCTCCCAGGTTCAAGCGATTCTCCCACCTCAGCCTCTCAAGTGCTAGGATTACAGGCACGTGCCACCACACCCGGACGATTTTTGTATTTTAGTAGAGACAGGGTTTCACCATGTCGGCCAAGCTGGTATTGAACTCCTGACCTCAGGTGATCCACCGACGTAGGCCTCCCAAAGTACTGCGATTACAGGCATGAATCAGTACGCCCAGCCATCATCTATAATTTCTAATGTCATACAATGAACATGTATGATTTTACAATAAAACATCTAATAAAAGTTATTTTCTTCTTAAAGAAGGGGCCCAGGCAGAAGCTTTTTCTGTCTTACCCCAGACAAAGCCTGCTTTTTCCTTATGGACATCTGTGTGTTTTCCCCACTGATGCTCCACTTCCTTTCATGACCAGGAATCCAGTCAAATATAGCAGCCCAGCTATCATCATTCAGTTAGCATTTCGCCTCTTGGATCAAATACATCTGCTGCTGTGATCTGCTTGACCACAACATTCTTTCGATATCTCTATGAAGTCTTTTACTTTTTCCCCCTCTATATTGCAAGCAGAGCTACACTTCTGCTTTTCAAAAGCATCTCATTTTATCTAGGTTCTTTCATGAGGAATTCACATTCCTGACTGATGTTCATGAACTCACATGCATTCGTTCATTTTCTCACACAAACTATAACAAGAGCTTGCTAAGTTCAAGGCTCTGTGCTCAGTGCCCTGGGAATACAAGTGTGGATCTGGTCCTCAAGTAGCTCACAAGTCAACAAGCATCAGGTGAGAGGGACAAGGGCTGTGGTGAGGCAATGGCAATCCTTGGTTGTCAAGAGCAACAGACACAAAGGGCCCAGAGGGAGGAGACCCTAAAACAGAAGCAATTTGTACCTTGGTTAGGAGAGCTGGGATAGACTTTCCACTGAACATACCAACCCTGCTGGAAGCACAGGCAGCACCTCATGTATCCCTATCACCTTCTTCCGTATGATAGGTTACATGTGAGTCCTTATTTTGTGCTCACTTCTGTTTTCTAATTGTGATAGAATTACAAACACTTTTTACTTTCTTCTTTTATGATCATCTATAATTTCTAA
This sequence comes from Papio anubis, assembly GCF_008728515.1. Taxonomy (NCBI): domain Eukaryota; kingdom Metazoa; phylum Chordata; class Mammalia; order Primates; family Cercopithecidae; genus Papio; species Papio anubis. The sequence continues at coordinate 105,918,324 of NC_044982.1, read as the reverse complement.
TGTTATATGACAAACATATATAGTTTGCACAATAAAACACCCAATAAAAGTTCTTTTTTTAAGGAAAAGGAAAACACTAAAGGGAAAGCTATGAAAACACTTCCAAAGAAGCAATATGCACTTTGTGTTGTTTGGTTCAAACTATCAGGCTTAAAGATCTCTTAGGAAATCATATTTTCCTAAGTAAAGCTCTAGCTGGGGAATATGTTGGATGAAAAATTCCAAAAAAGATATTGTTTATTCATTATATAATAGGGCTGGTAAAAGTCAAAAATATTGTAGGAATAAGTATGTTCACCATCTCATAAAGACTCGAGTACTGCTTGCCTTTCTTGGATCCCCAGGCATAAATCAAATCATAAAATATTTTCGTGACAAGTTCTTAAATCTGTGACTTATAATGAATAGTACAGTTCTACTAGTCTTGCTAAAATGTTAGTAATTAAACACAGATTTCACATATAAGGTCACTTATTGGAAATGCTATATTAACAGCTCCATATTAAAAACAACCCAAAATAAAATGAGTTCCACTGGGGTATTACTTCCCAGACATCAAATAAATGTTCATTCCACTGTTACCACAAAGGTTATTTAAGGAGATCTCAAATGACCCAGATTTAGTTAACAGTAAATACATTATTTCAGGTTAATACTACCTTAAGGTCTTTAACAAAAGAAATTTTAAAATATGAATTGGGTAAACGGCATAAAAATGTCACTCAAGCTGTCACACAGACTCAACAATTCAGTCTGACCAGGATATATTAAACACCCATATATCTAAAGTTGTGTGCTAGGTACTATTCAGAAATGCTCTGTACCTTGTGTGTTTCACGTCTCCCTTCTCCAGTCCATTCTACCCTCTACTGCTCCAAAATTCATTATCCTGACAGTTGATGGCCTCTAGGATTTGGTTGACACATTCCTAGTCAATGTGCTCCTAATTATTTTACCACCTTTAAAGCCCTTCACTAATTCCTCAGGACATACATTCTGCCTCTTTAGGCTGTTTGTGCCCTATCCCACCCTTTGTCCAGCTTCATCTCTGGTGGCTCCTGCTTATACCACATATGCTGAGCACACAACATTTTTCATTATTTCACAGACACTAACACACTTGCCAATCCTGCTTGGGAAGCATTTTTGAAACACGCTATTTACCAAGGTGGTGGACAGCGTACAGGGAAACCATGAAGCCTGGTGCCAGCCAGATTCTGTGGATCTGATGATTTTCATGATCTGCCTTGGCCCTGCAAGCTAGATGGGGCAAGGGCAGGCAGGGGCTGTGTATACAGGGCTGCCTGACCAGAGCTAAGGCCTTCAGTTGAGAATCAGAGCCCATAGCAACCCACAAAGAGAGCTGGGGAAATAAACACACTTCTGTCCTCCCTCTCTCCAATCCCCCTGCAGTGCTTGTTATTGGCCAAACCCAACCAAGAGCCAGAGGGCAAGGGAGACCATTGATGCTGTCCATACAAGCCAGCTTCCCAGTGGGTGGAGCGCGGGGCAGGGAAGGGTGGAAAGTGGATCTGGAGGGCAAAGAGAAGCTTTCCAGCACAGTAATTTATTGACTCACTGGAATATTTTTAAGCAGAGGAGTGACTTAGGCAGATTGTATTTTGGAAAAATTACTCTGGCAGGAGTATGGGGAAGGATTGAGGGAGTAAAGCCTCACATCAGACAGCACAGCTAGAAGGCCACTGACATGCAAGAGATAAGAGACTAGACTAGATTTACCAGTGTCTGGAGGAGGAGAGCATAGATGCAAAGTTCAAAGGTGCTAGAATCAATAGGTGCTGGCAGCTGACCAGACACAGGAAGAAAGGAGATGCTAGAATGACTCCCAGGTTTCTGTATTAAATGATTTGTGGCAAATGTCAATTTTATCCAGGCTTCCCAAGCATCCTCAAGCCCACCCTTGAGGTAGGATTCTCAGCACCTGTATGTACAGAATATGAGCAGTTTACCTGATAATGGTTAAGATAAAGGGGGCAAGCTGTTGGTCTCTGGGAAGAATCTGGCCTTGCAGGTCCAATTTTTTAAACAATGATTGTATACTCTGCCAAACGAGGCCCTAAAAATAATTATTTGTTAAGGTTTAAATATACGAAGATTTCACATAAAAATGTAGATGTCTGAGGCCTAGAGTGAGACCCTGTCTCAAAAAAAAAAAAAAAAAAAAATCTAGATTTCTGACCTCAGGAAAATAAAATAAAATTCGCATCACAGCATGGCAATAATTAAAACTAAGTGTGGCCATCCCATTTTTGAAGCGCATGTGGCCTCTAATATGCCCAGTCCCCATCCAGCCACTGTGAGGATTGATATTATCTTCCTGGCCTCTGTAGATCAAACTGGGAGCTTGTTGGTGACAAATGACTGTCAGCTTGAAAGTAAATCAAGTCCGGGTGCAGTGGCTCATGCCTGTAATCCCAACACTTCAGGGGGCTGAAGTGGGTGGATCACTTGAGGTCAAGAATTTGAGACCAGCCTAGCCAACATGGTGAAACCCCATCTCTACTAAAAAAATACAAAAATTAGTCAAGCGTGGTGGTGTGCACCTGTAGTCCCAGTTACTCAGAAGGCTGAGGCACGAGAATCACTTGAACCTGGGAGACAGAGGCTTCAATGAGCTGAGACAGCATCACTGCACTCCAGCCTGGGTGACAGTGAGACTCCATCTCAAAAAAAAAAGTAAATCAAAAGACACGTATATTTATAACTAAGATTCTTCACAGTATTGCTATCAGAAGTAAGAAACATACATACAACATGTAGCTTAAAAATAAAACAAAGGGCATTTGGTTGTTGCTATGGTCTGAATGTGTCCCTGGAAATTTATATGTTGCAAGTTGATCACGAGCGTGATAGTATTAAGAGGTGAGGCCTTTAGGAGGTGATTAAGTAATGAGGGTGGAGCCCTTAGGGCCCTTATAAGGAGCTTGAGAGATTTAGTTCCCTCTCTTCTGCCCTTCCACCACGTGAGGACACAGCATTCATGCTTTCTAGAGGACATGACAACAAGGCACCATCTTGGAAGCAGAGAGAACAGTCCTCACCAGACACCAAACCTGCCGGTGCCTTGAACTCAGACTTTCCAGCCTCCAGAACGTGAGAGAATACATTTTTGTTCTTTACAAATTACCCAGTCTCAGGTATTTCATTATAGCAGCACAAATTGACTAGTTGTCTTTACTGCACGGTAAGATCAGAGTGTGTCCTCAGAAGAAGAATATAAGTCATTCCATGATGCCCAGTGTCTAAACTCTACTCCCTTTCTACATGTGGACTTTGCAGTATTTCAGACATAAGATATTAGTGTATTTAAGAATCATATTCTGGCTAGATGTGGTGGCTCATGCCTGTGGTCCCAGCTACTCAGGAGGCTGAGGCAGGAGAATCTATTGAACCCAGGAGGTGGAGGTTGTAGTGAGCCGAGATCACGCCACTGCACTCCAGCCTGGTGACAGAGTGAGACTCCGTCTCAAAAAAAAAAAAAAAAAAATCATATTCTGGAAGGTACCTATGCTAGCACTAACACACAGGAAACCATGAGCCCTGCAGGAGACCATTTAAGGAATCACATGGGCCACATCTCCAGTGACAACTCCCATACAAACCAATATCATGCGTGACAATATCTAGGTTATTTTTCCCTATTAATGCAATCAGTGTTCATACCTACCAGACAAGTAACTTGTTCTTTTCTTTTCTAAGAATCATAATCAGGTCCTCTCAGATTGCAGCAGGAGACATGCAACATTCAAATACAATGAGAGCTTTGTTTCATATTGACTTTATTTTTGTTAAAAATAAATTCTTAAACATAAAGATACTTTACATGATGGAAGATTTAACAGGATATTATCTATGCTCTTGGGTTAGTTATCATGAAGCATATGTAACACAACATCAGGTAAGATTGAAAAGAGATAACTGTAGGTTGCCAAATTTAAAAGTCTGATGGAGAGGAATGGTGGGCTAGATAATATAGATCAACCATGCCATTGAGGACCAACTACAAAAGCAAAAATGTCCTCCAGGAAATTAAAGTAAAATAAAGAGATTGTCAGACAAAAAGAGAATTCATCTTCAGCAGACCAGTCTCAAAGAAAATATTAAACGGTGTTTTTAAGATTAAAGGAAGCTTGGAGATGATGAAAGAAATGAAGAGCAAAAATAAGAATGGTAAACCTGTGGGTAAATTAAAAGAAGAGCAACTGTATAAAACAGCAATTGTAATGGATTGTGAAGTTTTAAATATTTATATGGAATTAACATATCTGACAATGACAGCCTATGAGTCAGAAGAGAGATAAATGGCCTTAAAGTATCCTAAGGTCCTCGTATCCATCCGTGAAGAAGATAAAAGAATCAATTAATATTCGACTTTGATAAGTCAAGGATAGATGCTTTAAGCTCTAGAGTTACCACTAAAAAAACCAGAAAAGAGTGTATGAATTCCAAATTAATGTATATGGGGAAAGATATAATAAGAAAACACATTCAATCCAAAAGAAGGCAAAAATGAAGAGAAAAAGGAACGTAGACAGATGGATAAATTTTAAAAGCTCATGGTAAAATGGAAGATTTAAATGCAAATATATCAATTATATCAATTACATTAAACCCAAATAGAATAAATCACCAATTAAAAGACAGATTGTCAGGATAAAATTTAAAAATTCAGTTATATTCTGTTTAAAAGAGACATTCCTTACATATAATGACCAGAAAGATTAAAAATAAAAGATTGAAAAAAATATATACCATAAGACTAGACAAAGTAGACTTTAAGACAGAGAGATGCTACATACTGTTGGAAGTTTGATTTCACTAGGATGGAACAAATTCTAAAGTGGATGTACCTAACAACATAACCGCAAAACATATAAAGCAAAAACTGACAGACTGTAAAAAGAAATAGAAAAATCCATAATGATGGTGGGAGGTTTTAACACAACTAGCATTAATTTATCGAGCAAGTGAAAAAAATCAATAATGATATAGAATATGGAAACAATTAAATTACAAATTGAAACTATGTAACTGTATAGAAAGCTATAACTAACCATCTCAGAATATATATTTTTTGTATTTATGAAATGTTTATAAACATTTATCATGATCTGGGCCATATAGAAAAATCTCAAAAATTCAAAGGATTGAAATAATTCAAGTTTTTTTCTCTGACAACAAAGCAAAAAAGTAAGTTTAAAACTAGAAAATGTCCAAACACATTCCATAGGTTAAGAAATAAATCACAATGAAAATTAGAAAATACTCTTAATGAATGAAGATGAATATATTACCTACCAAAGCTTGAGTAAAGCAGCTAAAGCTATGCTTGGAAGGGGATCTGTAGTTTTAAATGCACATATTTGAAAAGAAGAAAGATGAAAAAAATCAATGATCTTAAACTATTTCAAGACATAGAAAAATGACAACACATACAACTCAAAGAAAGTAGAAGAAAGAAAATAATAAGGATGAGAAGAGCAATTATGAAATGGAAAACAAAAATATAAGCAAGAGGATCAACAAATAAAAAAAGACTAATAAAATTAAATTCCTTGGCAAGACTATGAAAGAATAAGACAGAGAAAAGTCCCTAAAAATGAATTTTAAGAATGAAATCACTGCAGATTCCACAGGCCCTAAAATGATAAGAGGATGAAAAACATCTTTATGTTAATATATTTCAAAATTTAGATGTAGGCCGAGCTCCCTTGCCCTAAGGCAGGACAAACTCTTCTGAGTAATTTACCCTCCAGAGCTGCCACGGGATAGTCAATGGCTGAGATTCACCTCAAATCCCATCTTTGCTGTGCTCCTTCCTGTCCTTCACTTCCCTCATTTCCTTTTTGGGTTCTACTGGAATAAATCACTTGGATACCAATCTTCATCTCAGATCTTCTTCTTAGAATCCAACCCAAGAAACTTATTAAACTATGTGCATGTCAAAACATCGATTTAAAAAAATATTGTTGGCCAGGTGCAGTGGCTCATGCCTGTAATCCCAGCACTTTGGGAGGGCAAGGTGGGTGGATCGCGAGGTCAGGAGATCGAGACCATCCTGGCTAACCTGGTGAAACCCCATCTCTACTAAAAATACAAAAAATTAGCTGGGCGTGGTGGGCAGGTGCCTGTAGTCCCAGCTACTCAGGAGGCTGAGGCAGGAGAATGGCATAAACCTAGGAGGCAGAGGTTGCAGTGAGCAGAGGTCATGCCACTGCACTCCAGCCTGGGTGACACAGTGAGACTCCATCTCAAAAACAAAAAAAATACTGCCATTCAAAAATGATAAAATATTAACATGAGTTACTTCTGGGTGTGGGTACACATGAGTTTATTATACTAGTCTCTGAACTTTTCTATTTCTCTATTTTTCTAATTAAAACAAAAAAAGGAAAAATGTGGCTCAGAAGAATTTCTGAGATGTTCAAGCAGTGAAAACAAGTAACCTGCAAGAGGAAAGGTCTGCCTTCTCCACAACAACATCTAATGCCAGAACACAAGGAAGCAGTGCCTACAAAATCCCACAAGAAAAAAAATCACCCAAGAATATTAAAACTACCTAAGCTCTATTCAAGAATAAAAGCACCTCATCAATATTAAAATCTTTGTGCACGAGAGGACACTATTAGCAGAGTGAAAAGGTAATCCACAGAATGGGAAAAATACTTGAAAATAATATATCTGACAAGAGGTTAATCTCCAGAATATATAACGAACTCTTATAATTCAGCAACAACGAAAAAAGAAATAGCCCAGTTAAAAATTGGGCAAAAGACATGAACAGATATTTACCCAAAGAAGATATATAAAAAGTCAATAAGCAGATGAAAAGGTGTTCAACATCACTAATCATTAGGGAAATGCAAATGAAATACCACTTTATACCCATTAGGGAAACATAAATGAGATACCACTTCATACCCATTAGGATGACTATTATAAAACAAACAGGAAAAAAGTTAACTGTTAGTGAGTGATACGGTTTGGCTGTGTCCCCAACCAAATCTTGAATTGTAGCTCCCATAATTCTCATTCTATTGTGGGAGGGAACAGGTGGAAGGTAATTTAATCATAAGGGCAGGTCTTTCTTGGGCTGTTCTCATGATAGTGAATAAGTCTCACAACATCTGACAGTTTTATAAAGGGGAGTTTCCCTGCACACATTCTCTCTTTGCCTGCCACCATGTAAGATGTCCCTTTGCTCTTCCTTCCTCTTCCACCATGATTGTAAGGCCTCCCTAGCAATGTGGAACTGTGAGTCAATTAAACCTTTTTTCTTCATAAACTACTCAGTCTTGGGTATGCTTTTATCAGCAGCATTAAAATGGACTAATACAGTAAATTGGTACTGATAGAGGGGGACGTTCTGCTATAAAGATACCTGAAAATGTGGATGCGACTTTGGAACTGGGTAATAGGCAGAGGTTGGAACAGTTTGGAGGGCTCAGAAGAAGACAGGATAGTTTGGAACTTCCTAGAGACTTGTTGAATGGCTTTAATCAAAATGCTGATAATGATATGGACAATGAAATTCAGGCTGATGTGGTCTCACAGAGATGAGGAACTTGTCAGGAACTAGAGCAAAGGTGACTCTTGCTATGCTTTAGCAAAGAGACTGGCAGCATTTTGCACCTGCCCTATAGATTTGTGGAATTTTGAACTTGAGGGAGATGACTTAGGGTATCTGGTGGAAGAAATTTCTAAGCAGCAAGGCATTCAAGAGGTTACTTGGGTGCTGTTAAAAGCATTCAGTTTTAAAATGGAAACAGAGCATAAAAGTTCAGAAAATTTGCAGCCTGAGATGTGATAGAAAAGACAAACCCATTTACTGAGGAAAAATTCAAGCCAGCTGCAGAAATTTGCATAAATAACAAGGAGCCAAATGTTAATCACCAAGACAATGGAGAAAACGTCTCCAAGGAATGTCACAGACCTTTGCAGCAGCACCTCCTGTCACAGGCCCAGAGGCTTAGGAGGAAAAAATGGTTTCATGGGCCAGGGCCCAGGGCCCCCCTGCTGTGTGCAGTATAGGGACTTGGTGCCCTGCATCTCAGCCACTCCAGTTGTGGCTAAAAGGGGCCAAGGTACAACTCAGGCCATGGCTTCAGAGGGTGAAAGCCCCAAGCCTTGGCAGCTGCCACATGGTGTTGAGCCTGTGGGTGCAGAGAAGTCAAGAATTGAGCTTTGGGAACCTCCACCTAGATTTCAGAGGATGTACGGAAAAGCTGGATGTCCATGCAAAAGTTTGCTGCAGAGAGAGCCCTCATGGAGAACCTCTGCTAGGGCAGTGAAGAAGGGAAATTTGGGGTGTGGGCCCCACACAGAGTCACCACTGGGGTGCTGCCTAGCAGAGTTGTGAGAAGAGGGCCACCTTCTTCCAGACCCCAGAATGGTAGATCCACTGACCGCCTGCACCGTGTGCCTGGAAAAGCTGCAAACACTCAATGCCAGCCTGTGAAAGCAGCCAGGAGAGGGGCTATACCCTGCAAATCCACAGGGACAGAACTGCCTGAGGCCATGGAAGCCCACATCTTGCATCGGTGTGACCTGGATGTGAGAGATGGAGTCAAAGGAGATCATTTTGGAGCTTTAAGATTTGACTGCCCCAGTGGGTTTCAGACTCACATGGGGCCTGTAGCCACTTTGTTTTGGCCAATTTCTCCCATTTGGAATGGTGTATTTACCCAATTCCTAAAATTTCATTGGGAGCAACTAACTTGCTTTTGATTCCCAGTGCTCATAGGAAGGGACTTGCCCCAGATGAGACTTTAGACTGTAGAATTTTGAGTTAATGCTGAAATGAGTTAAGACTTGGGGACTGTTGGGAAGGCATGGTTGGTTTTGAAATGTGAGAACATGAGATTTGGGAGGGGCCAGGGGTGAAATGATATGGTTTGGCTGTGTCCCCACCCAAATCTCAAATTGCAGCTCCCATAATTCCCACGTGTCATTGGAGGGATACACGGGGAGGTAATTTATTCATGAGGGCAAGCCTTTCTTTTGCTGTTCTCATTATAGTGAATAAGTCTCACAACATCTGATAGTTTTATGAAGGGGAGTTCCTCTGCACAAATAATCTCTTTGCTGGCCACCATGTAAGATGTCCCTTTGCTCTTCCTTTGTCTTCTGCCATGAGTATGAGGCCTCCCCAGACATATGGAACTGTGAACCGATTAAACCTCTTTCCTTTATAAATTACCCAGTCTTGGGTATGTCTTTTTCAGCAGTGTGAAAACAGACTAATACAGTGAGGATGTGAAGAAATTAGAACATGTGTTCATTGCTGGTGGGAATGTAAAATGGTACAGCCACTGTGGAAAACATTATGGTAGTTCCTCAAAAAGTCTGATGTATTACTATATGATCCAGCAATTCCACTGCTGTGTACGTACCCAAAAGAATTGAAAGCAGGGGCCAGACGCGGTGGCTCACGCCTGTAATCCCAGTACTTTGGGAGGCCAAGGCAGGTGAATCACCTAAGGTCAGGAGTTCGAGAGCAGCCTGGCCAATATGGCAAAACCCTGTCTCCACTAAAAATACAAAAATTAGCCAGATGTGGTGGCGGGCACCCATAGTCCCAGCTACTCAGGAGGCTGAGGCACGAGAATCACTTGAACCTGGAAGGCAGAGGTTGCAGTGAGCTGAGATCATGCCACTGCACTCCAGCCTGGGCAACAGAGTAAGAATGTCTCAAACAAAAAAAAATTGAAAGCAGGGACTCAAACAAATGTTTGTACCACTTTGTTGATAACAGCAGTATTCATAAAATCCTAAGGGGGAAGACAACCCAAATGTTCACTGACAAATAAGTAGAGAAGCAAAATATGGTATATACATGCAGTGGAATATTATTTAGCTAGAGAAAAGAATGAAATTTGGGCACAGGCTACAACATGGATGAACTTTAAAGACATTATGATAAGTGAAATAAGTCAAAAACAAAAGGATAAAAAGACTGAACCATACCTAAATATCCATCAATATGGGAAAGATTACATAAACAAGAACATCCATACTAAGGAATACTCTACAATTGATAAAAGTAATGATAAGGAGCTATAAGACCTGATATGGAAAGCCTGCCAATATATACATTGAAGATTTAAAAAAGGAAGGTTAAAAAATAGGGCAGTGGTATCTTGGATATGACACTAAAAGCACAGGAAACACATGAAAAAAGATCTAATTGAATAAATCACACCATCCCTTGAAAATAAAAGACACTATGAATAAAGGGAAGAGGAAACCCACAGAATGGGGGAAAACATTTGCAAATCACTTGAAAGGTTGAAGATCAGAGCCGCACAGAATGTTTATAATCAACAAAACAAAACAACCCATTCACAAAAGGACACAAAGGACTATTTCTCCAAAACAACAAATGCCCACATAAGAAAAACATTCAGGTTACACTCCCTGGGCAGAGCAAGATACCGACTGAGGTAATTTAAGTTCTATTCCATTTAGGAGTGCCGGGATAACTTAGTGCTGGTCACAGCTGCAGTCTCAATTAGCGGAGTTTAGTTAGTGGCATCGCTTCATCTGAAAGCTAAGGGGAAGGGAATCCCTTTCCAAATAACCTGAGCATGAACACCTGGAAAAATCGGTAATTCCCACCCCAATACTGCACGGGGTTGGACGGCAATACCTAGGATTATCCTACACTTGGCCGGAGGGGTCCCACACTCACGAGCCCTCATAGCACAGAATTGGTGATGTCAGGCAGGAAGGAGGCTAGAGGCTTCCCGGCTGAGTTTGGCAAACAAAGCTGCCGGGAAGTTCAAACTGCGGAGCCTGGCCAGCAGTCAAGGAAACCCTGCCTGTTCTGTAGACTCCAGCCTGTGGATGAAGTGCCACAGTAAAACACAATGAAGAGTCCTGTGGTGATGAACCACTCTGATGAAGTTTGAAGAGGAGCAGTGATCTCCCAACATGGAGTGTTGAGAGCTGAGAGGACAGGATCACTGTCTGCGGGTCCCTGATCCCCGAGTAGCCTGTCTGAGAGACCCCCACTAGGCAAGTCTTGACTCCCCACACCCTCACAGGTGGAGTGGCACCTTCAGAGAAGCTTCCAAAGGCAACTGACAGGCACCTGCCACCGAACAAGATCTATCTCTGCAGCCCTGCTGCTGATGTTCAGGCAAACAGGGTCTGGAGGACCTCAAGGCCCAATGACCAGCTGAGGTCCCCACAGCGAGAAACTATCAAACAGGAAGGACATTCATAGCACCATCCCCATCAGTACGTCAATAAATATCACCAAAGAATAGGAGGTGATGGGAAACCAGAGCAAGATGGGGAAAGCAGAAAAGCTGAAATTGTAAAATATATATCCTCCCCGTGAAGAGCGAAGGCTGGATCCGCCGCGTTTCGATCAAAGCGGATAGAGAATGACTCCTGACGATGAGGGTATGGTCAGTCCACCAAACTCTCGAGCTAAAGCGAGGAATTCATTTACCCAGCCAAAGAACTGCGCCCCGAACAAAAGTGGAATTGATACATACTATCATGGTAACGAATGAGGATGGAAACCATGGACACGAAATATGACAAATGCACAAGTTTGAAGTAACGACTGCATCAACCGAAGAAAGAGGTATCAGCTGCATCGAGGATCAGAAATGAATGAAATGAATAGAGAAACCTGGTAAAGAAAAAGTGAGAAAACAAGCGAAACTGAAACGGTGCCCGTGTGTTATGGATTGCAGAAAAAGACAAATCAACGTCTGATTGCAGCCTGAAAGGAGGGGAAATGGAACCAAGTTGGAAAACATTCCCTTCAGATAACAATCCAGAGTGAACGTTCCCTAACGAAGAGCCACATTCAACCAGAAAATACAGAGACGCCACAAAGATACCCTTGAGAAGATAACCCACATACATAATTGGATTCAAAGTTGAAAATGGAAGGAAAAACTTTAGTGCCAGAGAGAAATGGTTATTCACAAAGAGAAGGGCCCATCAGATCATCAAAGATTCTTGTGAAACTCCATAGCCAGAAGAAGTGGCCATTATTCAACATTCTTAAAGAAAGTATTCCTTTCAACCCTGAATCAAGATTCCAGCCAAACTAAGTTTCATATGAAGGAGAGCTGTAACCTTTATAGATAAGCAAATGGAGATTTGTCACCACTAAATTGCTCACAAGAGACCCTTGAAGGAAGTACTTGAATATGGAGGAATAACTGGTACCAGACAAAAATGATGCCAAAATGCAAGGACTATCGAGCCTAGGAAGAACCGTATCCTACTTCATCTGATGCAATCCACACTATAATGCAGACTGTTCACATAATACATGAACCTTAAATGGAAGACTAATGTCTAATTAAAAGAGACAGATTGCAACCGGATAAGAGGGAAGACCATCGTCTTGTTTATTCTGAGACCATCCTTTACATGTATTAAGGTGAGTAGTCAAAATGAAGGATGAGGAAGATTTATCAAACAATGAGAATAAAAGCAGGGTTGCATGAGCTTGTTTCTGATAAAACAGATCTTAAACCATCAAAGATCAAAGAGACAAAAGTCATTACATAATGGTAAGCGGATCATCTGTAATATGATTAACTGTCCCCAAATAAGTAAATCCAATGGCAGGAGCGTCCAGATTCATGCAAAGTCCTTGGGATACTTCATGCAAAGAGACGGGACTCACGCTACGGTTCTAGAACCAACCATTAGACAGATTCAACGAGACAGGAAAGTTAATATGATATCCAGGGTTCTGAACTCCACATTCTCTGCAGCAGACCCATTGATGATTCCAGAGAACTCTCCACCCAAATCAACAGGAATATATTCTTTTCAGTACCATGACCGTGATTCTTCCGGTGCACCGATCTAAGATATCGGAAGCAAAGCACTTCAGCAAATACAAGAACAGAAATTATAACAAACTGTCTCTCGACCGCCAGTGCAACTCAAACTAGAACCTCAGGACCAAGAAACCTAATCAAACTGCCCCCACCATATGGAAACCGAACAACCCGTTCCGAATGATCACTAAAAGACAACTGTTTGCAGTCAAACAGTTCTTGAAACCAACGAGAACAAAGATAACATACCAGGAATCTCGGGGACATTTGAAAGAGTGAGGGAAATATATAGCACTAAATGCCCACAAGAGAAAGTAGAAAGATTCAAAATTGACACTCTAACATCAAATTAAAAGAACTAGAGAAGAGCAAAACATAAGGAAAAGCAGAAGGCAAGAAATAACCAAGATCAGAAGCAGAATGAAGAAGAGGAGATAAAAATTTCCAAAATCGAATGAACTAGAAAGTTATTTTTGAAAAGATCACCAAAATTGATAGACGCTATGCATTCGGTCAAAGGAAGAAAAGAGAAGAATCAAATTGATCTAATAAAAAATGATAAAGGAGAACAACACCGACCCCACAGAAATACAAACTCATCGGAGAACTGACAATATAAAACACTTCTATGCAAATAAACTGAAAATCTAGAAGAAATGGATAATTTCCTGGATAATTTTTAATTTCCAAGATCAACCAGGAAATAGTTGAACTGAATAGACCAATAGCAGGCTCCAAACGAGGCAATAATGAATAGCCTACCAACCAAAAAGTCCAGGACCAGATGAATTACACACTCCCAAATTTCATTTGAGAGGTGGCCATGAGGAGCTGGTACCCTATCTCCTTCTGAAATCCACCTAACTAATAGGAAAAAAGAGGAGAATCCTCCTAACCTATTTTATGGGAGGCCAGCATCATCCTGATACCAGAGCCTGGCAGAGACACAACAAAAAGAGAATTTTAGGACCAATATCCCTGATGAACATCGATGCAAAAAATCCCTGGCCAAAATACTGGGCAAACCTGGATTCTAGCAACAACACATCAAAAAATATCCACCATGATCAAGTGGGCTTCATCCCTGGGATGCAGGCTGTCCAACATTCAAGAAATCAATAAAACATAATCCCCAGCACTTTGGGGAGGCTTCAGACGCATGGATCACTTGAGGTCAGGAGGATCAGATCATCCCATAACACAGTGAAACCCCATCTACGAAAATACAAAAATTAGCTTTGCATGAAAAGGTGCCTGCAGTCCCAGCTTACTCGGGAGGCTGAGGCAGGAGAATGGCTACGTGAAACCCAGGAGGCGGAGCCAGTGAGTCGCAGATCGCCACTGCATACCTCCAGCCTGGGCGACAGAGCGAGACTACCAAAAAAAAAAATAAACATAATCCAGCATATAAAAAGAACCAAAGATAAGAAACCACATGGATTATCTCTAATAGATGCAAGTATGGACAAAATTCCAACAGCCCTTCATGCTAAAAACTCACAAATTCGGTATTGATGGAACGTACTCTCAAAATACAGAGCTATTTATGACAAAACCCACAGCCAATATCATACTGAATGGGCAAAACTGGAAAAAATTCCCTTGAAAAACTGGCACAAGACAGGATGCCCTCTCTCACCACTCCTATTCAACATAGTGTTGAAGCTCTGGCTAGGGAAATCAGGCAAGAGAAAGAAATCAAGGGTATTCAGTTAGGGAAAGAAGAAGTCAAAATTGTCCCTCTTGCAGAGATGCCATAGATTGTATATTTAGAAACCCCATTGTTCTCAGCCTAAAAATCTTGCTTGATAAGAAACTTCTGTAGCAAAGTCTCTGTGGATACAAAATTACGTGCAAAATCACAAGTACTGTTTATACACCAGTAACAGACAAACAGAGAGCCAAATCATGAATGAACTTCCATTCACAATTGCTTCAAAGAGAATAAAATACCTAGGAACTAACCATAAAGGGATGTAAAGGACCTTCAAGGAGAACTACAAACCACTGCTCAGTGAAATAAAAAGAGGACACAAACAACAAACATACCATGCCTTATGCATAGGAAGAATCAATATCGTGAAATGGCCATACTCCCCAAGGTAATTTATAGATTCAATGCCATCCCCATCAAACTACCACAATGAGTTTTCACAGAATTGGAAAAAACTGCTTTAAAGTTCATATGGAACCAAAAAGAGCCCGCATCTCCAAAGCACAACTGCTCAAAAGAACGCTTTCTGGAGGCACTACCAATTACTCCCCCAAACTTATACTTACGAGGCTAAGCAGTAATCAAAACAGCATGGTACTGGTACCAAAATGTAGATAGGACCAATGGAACAGAACAGAGTCCTCAGGAAATAATACCACACATCTACAGCCATCTGATCTTTGACAAACCTTGAGAGAAAACAAGAAATGGGGAAAAGGATTCCTCACGAATAAATGCGTTGAAAATGTACGCCATAAGTAGAAAGCTGAAACTGGATCCTTTCCTACCTTATACAAACATTAATTCAAGCATGGATTAGAGACTAAATGTTAGACCTAATACCATAAAAATCCTAGAGGAAACCTAGGTAGTACCATTCAGGACATAGGCATGGGCAGCATTCCATGTCTAAGACACCAAAGCAATGGCAACAAAAAGCCAAAATTGACAAATGGGATCTAATTAACTAAAGAGCTCTGCACAGCAAAGAACTACCATCAGAGTGAACAGGCAACCTGCTATGAATGGGGAGAGAAAATTTTGCACTCTACTCATCTGACAAAGGGCTAATATCAAGAACCTGGCCAAAAGAAACTCCAAACAAATTTACAAGAAAAACAAACAGCCCCATCAAAAGTGGGCAAAGGATATGAACTTCCAGACATTTCTCAAAAAGAAGACATTCATACAGCCAACAGACACATGAAAAATGCTCATCATCACTGGCCATCAGAGAAATGCAAATCAAACCACAATGAGATACCATCTCACACCCGAAGTTAGAAATTTTATACCATTCAAAAGTCAGGAACAACAGGTGCTGGAGAGTGATGTGGAGAAATAAACACCTTACCCTATTGGTGGATTGAAACCATGTCTAAATCCATTATGGAAAAACAGTATGGCGATTCCTCAAGGATCTAGAACTAGATGTGAAATTCATATGACCAAGCCATCCCATTACTGGGTATATATCAAAGGATTATAAATCCAGTTATAAAAGCACACATGCACACGCATGTTTATTATGCACTATTCAATACAGCAGCATTCGGAACTGTTCCAAATGTCCATCGGCGATGACTGATGGAAGAAAATGTGGTACCATATACACCATGCATGGCAGCCATAAAAAAGGATGAGCTCTGCAGTCTCTCGTAGGGACATGATGCAGCTGGAAACCATCATTTTAGCAAACTATCAAAGAATAGAAAACTAAATACCGCAGGTTCTCACCATAGGTGGGAAACTGAACAATGATCACTTGGACTCGGGAAGGGGAACATCGCCACACTGGGGCCTAATAAGTGTAGGAGGTGGGAGGGGAGGGATTTACTGGGAGTTATAATCGATGTAAAATGACGAAGTTGATGGAAAAGCGACGAAGTTGATGGTTGTGAAAGAATACCCAAATATGGCAATAAGTATATATAAATAAACCTGCACATTATGCACATGCACCTAGAACTCAAAGTATAATAAAAATAATGAACAAAAAAAAAATTGAAAAACTCAGTAAATAGAGCTTTTCTTTAAAAAGGTGATGATGAAATCCAACCAGCTAGGAGATGATTCAAAATTTTTACAACAGGATTATAAAGTCAGTGTGGGAAAGGGTATCGGTAAGGTATGACAACCATTTTAAACATTAAACTTTGAAATAAACAACAGGTGCACCTCTAGGTTGCAGAACATATACTATATTAAATTAGTACATAGAACAATACAAATTCACATCTGGTTACGAATGGAAGAAAATTGTAGGGAAATCAAGTACCATTGACTGAAATTTAAATATGAAACTTTAAAATGTAGTAACGCCAATCTCCTCACCTTTTGTGATAGAGGTATCTTTAAGGAAATAATTTATTCTGCTGTGATTGAACATTGATCTCAAGTTTAGCAAATCCTTCAGTTTTATTTAATTTCCTTATCATCTATTAAATTCACATAAAATTAAATATTTTTAATTTAAAATGGCATGCATCATGTAATGGCATTTCTATAGCACTATGTCTGTTTATTTATCTTATCCAAAACCCTATTTGTGTATGTGTATGAAAATGCTTAGAATGCTATTGACCACATATGGACACTAGTTATTTCTAGAAAGTAGGATGTAGGGTGTTTTGTAGTTTTCTTTGTACCTCTTCCAAACTGCTGGATTTTTAAAACAACATTTAACATTTTTAAAATGTTAATTATTCTGACAAATAAATCAATCCAACTTGGGTATAAAGAAGTCATCTCACTGTGCCTTCAAAACCCAAGGCCTAAATCCGGGTCTCTCCAGTGAATGCTTGCCAAGAAGCCTGTCTTGGTGGCTGGCATTCCTGTGAGCAGTATTTATGGAAACGGCCTCAGGGCATCCCAAGGCAGATCGAACAAGGCCTGCAGTCAGATGCTACAGATTATTAACTTCCAGCCTCACATATTTCAACAAATGTTCTAGAATGGTGCTTTTCTGTCAGACAGTTCTGTCCCCCAGGGAACATTTTGAGATGCCTGGAGACATTTATGGTTGTTGCAACTGAGGAGAGGGAGGTGCTACTGGTGTTAATGGGTAGAGGCCAGACATGCAGTGCCCAGCACAGTCCCCACCACAGAGAATTATCTGATCTAAAATGTCAACAGTGGTGAGATGGAGAAACCTGTTCTAGAGGATGTGTGTCCACATAACCAAACCTCTTTACTCTCATGATGACTTATGAAGATAAAAATCCTTTCTAAATCATTATGACAACCACATGTTATTAAAATCCTCAACCTTCAGATAAAGTTAAAACAATGCAAACTGCTTCACTTTCGTTGTGGATGTAATGTTTTTCATCCCTTCCAAGAAGGTTCCTATAGATCACTTTATATATTTTCTTGCTCTCCATTTACAACCACAAAATAACCATACGAAGCTCTTAATTTCAACATACCCCAAACCATAATCAAAGCATTTATATTTGACAATCCACAGTGGGCTTCTCTTTCCAAGAAAAAAAAAAAAGCATAGTTTTTCAAGTTTAATGATATCAAGTTTTTTAAAAAATTCTTTTTTGACTTTTCTTAGTGATTTACTTCCATCCATGGTTAGCCATTTCACACAGAAAAACACAGAGTTGTGCCAACGACTCATCAAGAATATTACCCAGACCACATTTTAGGGGCATAGGCTTTAAATAAACTCCCACAAGAAATATTATTTGACAGCTACTAAAGTAAGTAATGAAAGAAGCCAGTGCATTGTTTCTATCTCATACCTCTCCTTCTGGGATTGGTTGGCGGTCTGCATGCTCTGGACCACCTGCAGGGGTTGTGTTGCCCTAGGTGAAAAAAGAAAACTGGGACAGAGAATTCTGCACACCTGAGACCAGTGGCACAAAAAATGGAAAAGCTGACAGCAAAATCCCAATTCCTTGACTAAAAATGGTAGGTGAGTCTCCCTGGTTAGGTAATAATGGCCTCATGTCGATGACTGCTGCATGGTTCAGAACCCTAACCATTCAGACCATCAAGTCTTCAGAAAGGTAGCCAGGGTTTTGCAGGTTAAACAGTCAGAAGTCACTTACCGACTCAACAGCATTCACCAAGCCCTATTTAGTAGCTGCCCTCAAAAAGGTTAATCTCACTGGAAGATAAAGGAAAACTCGTGACTGCAAGCAGGCAATACACACTGAAAGAACAAGGACGGACAACGACTCCTCAGCCTGTGAAGTCAGGGCATAATTCTCAGGAAAGGAGTCAACTGAGCTAAATCTTGATGGATGAGAGAGTTGAACAAACCTAAAGGTGAGCATATGAGCAAACAGTCTCTATAATTTTGGCAGAGGAAAAGAGAAGAAATGTTTGTATAAACTTCAGTGGATTGTAAATAGAGTTATCAAAGAAATATAGTAACTTCTACAGAGCTGGGTCATTTAAGTTATATTGTTATCTACTTTCTTCATTTTATCATCTTTAAATTTACAGCAGCCGCCATCACACCCTAAAAGGTGAATGAGTGGAGCAATGCACGATACCGTAAATATAGGAAATTTCCATAATTACAGAAAGTTATAATAGACATTAGAAAGATATAAGCAATTTGGAAATAAAGTCACAAAGTTGAGTAGTTAAAATCCTCTTTGAAAAGAAAAGTGCAATGTGTATGCATGTAAAATCACACATGCACATTCACTTTAAGTATGGATGTAAAATAGAACTACATATTAAATTAATCATTCATTAGATTTAATCATATATTTCATAAATTTTAGTAATATCCAGTATGGGATTTTTTAAAAACAGAATTCAAACTTTCAAAATCACCATAGAGAATAATCAGCAATTTTATTCATAGAAAGAAGTAATCAAAATAAAGAAAACAAGCATATTATAAATTCAAAAAATGAACATGATAAAGGAATAAACTGAAAATAACAGAAGTAAGAAGAAATACAGACCAAACAGAGCATCTTCTCTTTTTAGCACTTTTGTCTTCTATACTACTGATTTGATTTTCTACGAAGCCAGTTTTGCTCTTCATTCTCTTTTCTTTTCATTTTGTTGTTTCATAACACTTAATATTTTCTTCAATTGCATCAGTGAAATGTTAAATGTATTGAAAATTTGCTTCTCATAATAAAACAATTTCTAAAAATTCTCTCTTTACCTCTTTAGGGCATACGTTGTTGTTATGATGCAGAATCTTTTCACATTTCTCATGCTACTATTGATGATTTTTACTCCTTGTCAAAGAGCAATCTATTCTAGGCTGGTATTTGCCCCCCAAAATATTGTTGGTGGATTCTTGTTGGGTGGAAAACTTTTTACTCCTCACTTGAACACTGTGGGAAATTTCTACACACCTGGGGTTAGCAGATGAATGAGGACCAGGTAGTGAATCAAGATGAAAGTAATTCCATAAAGAGGATGTCACCTCTGCAGTATCTCCTCTGCATTTATTAAAGATGCTGCATCAGTGAGCCGAGATCATGCCACTGCACTCCAGCCTGGGCTATAAAGCGAGACTCTGTCTCAAAAAAAAAAAAAAAATGCTGCATCAAAGGGTTAAGGTTTCTATGTACAGTTTTCTGTTCATTCCAGTCACCTTATCTCCATACCGTATACACCGAATTTCCTGGCACAGCTGGCCACCTTCTTGGAAAGGACACAAATACACTGGGAAAAATTTACATCAGAAAAAAAGCACCAACACCCACAGGTTTATGTTTGTTGTTGCACTTCTTATGTTTGAATTACTTGGACTATGAGCTTCCAAATACTGTTGACCCAGAGCAGCCAACAAGGCTCTAGGAAGAATTATGTCCATCCCCCTAACATGTGAGACTTAATTTCAGGGTCACTATTAATTTCGGCTCTGCTTCTAACCTAGAAAATGACCTCCAACACTTGGTTAAGTCAGTATATTGGTTTTTCTTTTTGTCCATAATAATATAAAATGCCAAAAATTTAATAACGTTGAAATTGTATTCATCGATTCAAAGCTACAATTCATCCCCACATTGTTAACTTAGTTCACTGAGTTTTCATTTTTCAAATTTCAGCTCAATTTTCCTCAAAGAAGCCTTACCTGACTTCAGTCTGTAATTACAGAACAAACCATGTGACTATTGGATTAATATCTGTCTCATGAACTAGACCATAAGCTCCATAAAATTTGGGGTTTGATCTTGTTTTACCTACCAGTGTGTCTCTAGCAATTAGCATTGTACCTGACATACAAGAGGGGCTTAATATTTACCAAATGAATGCAAGAATTAATAATTTAGTTAATGAACAAACATGCATAGAGTTAATACTTTCAGTAATAAATGAATGAAAAGTCATGTTTTGAGTCAATGAATCAATGAATTAAAATGTCTCCCCCAGCCAGGCGCAGTGGCTCATGTCTGTAATCCCAGCACTTTGGGAGGCTGAGGCAGGCAGATCACGAGGTCAAGAGATCGAGACCATCCTGGCCAACATGGTGAAACCCTGTCTCTACTGAAAATACAAAAATTAGCTGGGCATGGTGGCGTGTGCCTATAGTCCCAGCTACTCGGGAGACTGAGGCAGAAGAATCGCTTGAACCTGGGAGGCGGAGGTTGCAGTGAGCAGAGATCATGCCACTGCATTCTAGCCTGGTGACAGAGCAATACTCCATCTCAAAAAAAAAAAAAAAAAAGCCTCCCCCATGGAAAAATCTGTCTGTGAACCATTTTGAAAAAGAAGGGGACCAGAGTTCTGATAGTGCATTTATCTTTTTCATTTGTTATCTTACTTTTGTTTCTCCCTAAATTATCTGCTGATTATGGGCATGACACAAAGCTATGATGCAAAACTTACAAGGGAAAAAGAAATATTATTTACTTAAGTCCTCCACAAGTATGGGCTCAAACTGGTTCATTTCTTTACTGCCAGTGTTAATCCTATTTTCATTATTATTTAAGTAGAAGCTTAGATGAAGACATTCCATCCCTGTGCAATACAGAAAGCTAATTCTGTATTCTAGGTAGCTGTGTTGAGTTACCAGATACACTGTAATTGATTAAGAAACAAAACCCTTAGGCTTTTAATAGCTGATACACGACTCTGGTTCAGCTTGAATCCATAATCCATTGGCTTCAAATTTTGTGTGGAAATATGGAGATTTGCAAGGCCATAAGAGTGGAGGAATCAGTTAATAAACAAATATCCAAAATAAAGTTTCCAGAAGTCTGGACTAGTCTACACTAGTCTTCAACATCTTTCAATGAGCACACAATTGAAGGAACACAAATGAACAGATCTCTTTAAGGTAGAACCACAAAGTGTTATATCTGGAAAGGGATTTCTGAGCTTATCATTTGTACAGATGGCAAAATTGAGGTCCAAGAGGAAGACCTACACAGTCAAGTCAATGACAAAGTGCTTGGATGAGAACTCAGTTATTTCAGCTTGCAACCTAGGACTCTTTTCAAGAACCACTCTATTCGCTTTCATGAATTACTAGTCTACAGCCATATTCCTGCCTTGGACCTCCTGCCACTACTATTCATCCTCTACATCTAAGCCAGATGTATCCGTTTAAAACATAATTTCACACTTTAGTAACACCTCCCCACTGCTCATACAATTTAGTGTTTTCCTGATGTCCACAGGACAAAGTTCAGAGTCCTTAGCTGGGCAGTCAGGACCCTCCACCCGCCTCCTACCAACACTCCAACATCACCTCCTGCTGCACTTCCAAACATAACAGCCACTGCCGTCCAATTGTTCTGTCCATCACAGCTCATCAGAACCATCCTGCATGCATTTGCTTATGCCATCCTTCCTATGGTGACATGTTGACAGCTGCCCAGAATCCCCATCAATAAAGCCCTTGTTGCCTTAGCTGCAAGAGTGTACTATAAACAGCCTTTAGCCATCAGTCTTTTCTGCGGTTGACTTAGTTGCAGGAAGGCATCTCTCTGAGGGTCATATCCCTGGCCAGGGGAAAACTTAAAAGCTAATCTTGGAGAATGTCCTTCAGCCAGAGTCACTTCCACTACTGCCCTGCAATGGTGAGAGAGGCACAGCATTCAGTCCTTCTCTCACACCTGTGGACACACTCAGTGACTCACCAAAGCAGGGGTCTAAAGTCCTGGCCAGCTCAGTCCAACTTGGGACAACTCTAAATGCCATTCTTGTTCCAGAGTTTCTTGTGGGGTGGGCCAAGGCTTTCTTTGGGTCTGCATTTCAGTTTGACACCTCCCACTGCTCATCCTGCTTCATTCTCTTCCTTCCATGAGTGTCAGTCCCAAGGAAACTCCCAAGTAACCATCTTGCATGTTAAACTCCTCTCAGAGTCCGCTCCCTGGAAAATCCAGCATGCAACACTCCCAGCCCTAAAATACCGGCTCCCACTGTCTTTCAAGGTCTACTCCCCAGGCCACTCCTCTTTAGAAGTCCTGTAGCACATATAGATCAGTTCACTTATTTTACATTAATAAGAACCACTTCATACCAATAATTCCTTCTTAGGTATGTGAAGCCACAAACGCATGTTGTGTTTCTTTTTTCTTTCTTTTCTTTCCTTCCTTCCTTCTTTATGTGTGTGTGTTGTTGTTGTTGTTGTTGTTGTTGTTTTTAAGACAGGGTGTTGCTCTGTCACCCAGGCTGTAGTGCAGTGGCACAATCTCAGTTCGTTGCAGCCTTGACCACCCAGAGTAAAGTGATTCTCCTACTTTAGCCTCCAACTAGCTGAGACTATAAGCGCACACCACCATGCCTGGCTACTTTTTGTGTATTTTTTTGTAAAGACAGGGTTTCGCCATGTTTCCCAGGCTGGTTTCAAACTCCTGAGCTCCAGGAGTCCTCCCACCTCAGCCTCCCATAGTATAGGGATTACAGGCATGAGCCACCATGCCCAGCCTGTCCACTCTGTATCACGAAGAACTAGCATCATGACATTGTTACACAGTGAGTGATCAATGAAGGATGACAATGTTGATAATGAAGATGTAACTAATCTTGAATCAACAATACATTTCAACTAATATGTCATTCTTCTTTCCCTGCTAGACTATAGTTCCCTAAGGGCAGAGTTCTGCTATCCCCACAGGCTCCTTGTAAGAGGCAATGAAGAAAGGAGCAGTGTACTTTTGATGTGCTACTCCCTTTAGAATGAACAAGAATAAGTTTGATTTGTATTCTCAAACATGGGACTGGAGGTGAAGACAGAAAGGGGAAGAAATGTTTTCTTTAAGGGGAATGACATACGAGGAATGTTGCACAAGGTCTCTCTTCCATGCCAAGACTCCAGGAAACGGCAAGCAGACACTTGCTGAGAGCTGCCACTCTGGTGCCAGGGAGTCTGGACCTGCCAGATCTCATGGCTGCTCTGCCCTGAGCTGCCCTTGTCCATTTATGATGACCCATGTACTGAAATAGGAGCTGCTTCTCCATCCTTAAACAGCCAATCAAAACTGTTCCTTTTGTTTCTTTCTCACAGAGAGCAATGGATGTTTGGGAGACATCAGTTTGTCTTAATTAAAACAAAACTGGATCACAGTCACTCTTACAAAGTAGACAAAAAGTAAGCAAGGACCTATGACGAACAGTTAGGGCCAAATTTTGAATTTCATGACATGTGAACATGGTCTGAAAAGGAAAGATAAATCCTCTCGTCCTCCAGGGGAACACTTAAAAGCTGACCTTGGAGAATGTCCTTCAGCCAGGGCACAGGGTCACTTCCACTACTGCTCTGAAATGGTGAAAGGAACAGCGTCCAAACCTTCTCTCACACTTGTGGACAGATGTGGATGGGTACCTGAGAGGAAATCTAACAAATAGGAAATGGAAAAACTTACTGAAACCATTTCTCCTGCCAGAGCAGAAACTGGCCAAAGTGGGGACACGACTACCGCCTTGTGGTGCCAAATAATGAAATGTTATTTCAACACTCTTTCCAAATGAGGGAAGAGAAAGTGAAAGATGAGCAGCAGAGGAAAGCAAAACAGGAACAGGATGCAAGTGTAGGATCAGGGAGGCAGCAAACCTCAGGAATGGCCAGAACTGGCTCTCAGCTAACTAGGATTTCAGAGACTTGCAGCAAGAAGGCAGCCCAACACTTCCTTATCTAACCTAATTTCCAATGACACCTACACCATATAATCTGGGCAGCATTCTTTTAAACTCCATCTAACCCATCACTTCTGTTAGTCTTGGCGTTTTCTCAATGTCCACATAGAGGTAAAGTATATGACAGTTCTAAGTTCTAATCCTTTTATTCACACTCCCCATAGAAAATCCATAGCAAAGCTTTGCCTTATATTATTGCCATGTATTACATTGTTGCCTTAAAGTAGTACAAACTGGAAAGTATTTATTCCATCAGTTTGAAAAGAAAACTTGCATTTTTTTAAGAGACAAGGTCTCACTTTGTCACTAAGACTGGAGTGCAGTGGTACAATCATGGCCCACTGCAGCCTCCAGCTCCTGGGCTCAAGCCTCAGCACTGGGATTACAGGTGTGAGCCACCATGCCTGGCTGACTTCACTTTTTAAAAAATCAGAAAACTACTTCCAACCTGAAGTATACTGTTTTCACAAGAGACTGGCTTCATCATGTAACTATCATTGTAAATATCATTAACATTACCCAAAAGGATCCCAGTTAACTGCAAACTCGTCAGCAACATGAGCAATAGACCTCAGATGATGTATTAACTCTGTCACTCAAGAGCTGGTGATTTTGATCTAGTTATGTATTTACATATGAACATTTTCATGGGTAAAGCAAATAGAGGATTTGTGACAGACACTAATAGTTAACACCCAATATCCACACCCTCCTTTCTTTTTTGCTAATAGAATCCCAGGTGGTGAATCGTAAGTCAACAAGACTACAGTGTTCACAATTTCCCAGCCTCCCTTGCAGTCTGAGTGGCCATGTGAACCAGTTATGTGTCATTGACCAGAACTGGTTCACATGGCCACTCAGACTGCAAGGGAGGCTGGGAAAACTGGTCATTTTCTGTGGGGTGGGTACTTCTGGGCAAACATTACATTCTTGATTAATAAGACAAAGGGACATAGGCAATTCTATCCCTCTTCTCTCCTTCTTCCTTGGACTTCAATGTGGTGCTTGAAGGTGCAGTGCCATTTTGCAACCACAAGAGGAACAGCCAACCCACTGAGTACAAAGAACAGAGGGAAAGGAGCCTGGATTTTGAGAGCATCATTGAGCCACTGTCCCAGGCCTATTTGTTAAAATACCTTTGGTATGGCATTATGTCCCTTGCAGCTGACAACACTAATAACTGATAGAGGGTTGTTGTGGAATTAAAGAAGACATTATGTGAAAGTCATTTGATAACGTATCTGACACAGCTTTCTCTGGCTCCAAAGACAGCCTCTTTCCATGACAACAGGCAGTTATGAGATTGCATTTATTCATCACACATTTTGCCCAACGGCACTAGATAAACCAAGTGTCACGCTATGTATTTTTCGCTTCATTGAATTAATGTAGTAGATAGCTTCATGTTGAAACAGAAAATTTTCCTTGACCCCTTCATAGGTAGGAACTGGAGTGCATGGACGCTATAACTAGCCAGTGGCTTGGGTGCTGGCAGGGGTAGACTGCACTCACTGGAACCTATTGCGCTCAACGCCTCGTGGAAGGAAGCACACAGGTGAGCAGGTGCAGGAGCCGGGGCAGTGCTTTTGGGTGCTGGCAGGAGGAAAACTCCATT
Source organism: Papio anubis (assembly GCF_008728515.1). NCBI lineage: Eukaryota > Metazoa > Chordata > Mammalia > Primates > Cercopithecidae > Papio > Papio anubis. The sequence continues at coordinate 105,892,082 of NC_044982.1, read as the reverse complement.
CAGACTCCACAGCAGTGTCTAGGAGGAAGTACCTGTGACCCCCAAAGCCCCAGAAGGAGTGTTACAGTCAGTACTCTTTTAGCTTTGCTGGCTTAAGTGTCAAGCCACTCAGTGGCCCTCTGCCTTTTCATGTGAGGCAGTTGCTCTCCACTAGTGAGGACAGAGGGTCAGCATGACAGCCTTCAGCATCCGCACCCATGGCACGCAAGCTCTTGTCCAGCATCCAGAAAAAATCAGGTTGCATGAATGAATTGAAGAGTGGTGAATACAGAGGATTTTATTGCTGATGAAAGTGTCTCTCATCAGGAAAGGGAGCTAGAAAGGGGATGGAGCAGGAAGGTGATCTTTCCCCACCCAGACTCCTCTCTGAAGCAATGTCGTCAAGCCGTCCATCTGAAGTCAAGCTGCTTTTCCCTGATGTCCAGCTGCTTCTCCTCTTCTCTGCTCTCTGTCAGTTGAGCCTGGTGTTTTTAGGGGCCCAGGATGTGGGGTAGGGCAGGCCATGGGTAGTTTTGGAAAAGGCAAACATTCGAGGAGGAAAACAGGAATGCATGTTCTCACTTTGGGCTGTGGTTCCAGGCTTGAGGGTGGGGCCTTAGCCAGGGACCTGCCCTCTTACGCCCGATTTTCCCTGCTTCCTGTCCCTATCAATAAAATAAAAAAACACACTTTTTTGACATTACACAAATGGCTTCTCTAGAAAGGCATATGTAAGACACCCCAAACACAACAGTCCTGCTGACAAACCATTGATTGAAAATTAATCCTCATTGGTGGGGATGGTAGTAGGGAGATTTGGCCAAAGGATACAAAATTTAAGTTAGATAGGTAAAATAAATTGTAACATAGTTGTACCTATGGTACAACACAGGTGACTATACTTAATAATGATGTATTGGATTCTTGAAAATTGATGAGAGATTTTAAGTGTTCCCACCATAAAAACAATGATAAGTATGTGAAGTAATGCATATGTTAATTAGCTTTGCCAGTCCACAATGTATGCCTATTTCAAAACATCATGTTGTACATGATGAATATATACAATTTTTGCCAATTAAAATTAATTACTTTTTTAAAAGAAAATTAATGCTTAGAGACAACATGTACTTGCGTGTCCATATGGCAATTCTTGCTCATTCTAGCTAATGGAAATAGAAAATTCTACTTTACACAGAGTGAGAATGAGAAAATCATAGAATCTTGATGTAAATTTGAATAAAAATATTTTTGGTGTCTTTGGCAAATATTAAGTCATGTGTGTGGTTTTATCTTCCACTATATAGCAAAGCCCTGCTTTTTCTAGGACTATTAGAATTAAGTATGCTATATAAATGAACTTCCCACATGAAGAAAATTTGCCTTTTTTTAAAATAAAAAAGATATGGCTGGGCGCAGTGGCTCACGCCTATAATCCCAGCACTTTGAGACGCTGAGGCGGGTGGATCACGAGATCAGGAGATCGAGACTAGCCTGGCTAGCACGGTGAAACCGTCCCTACTAAAAATACAAAAAATTAGCTGGGCGTGGTGGCACGTGCCTGTAACTACTCAGGAGCCTGAGGCAGGAGAATGACGTGAACCCAGGAGGCAGAGCTTGCAGTCAGCCGAGATCGCACCACTGCACTCTATAGCCTGGGTGACAGAGCAAGATTCCACCTCAAAAAAAAAAAAAATTAAAAAGATACATGAGTTAAGGAAATCTTTTCTTGTTGACTCCATTATTGTTATAAACATCCATTATTACACTGGATTGAAATACAGCCCTTTAAATAGCTTCACCCAATCTCCTCATATGACTGTTGTCTGTTCTTATATCTTCGGGCACAGTGTTAGACTCTAGTTACTCATCTACCCTGTGGCTACTTTCCTCCCCTCCCTGGCCATGGCTGACAGAGAAATCAGACAGTCAAAAATGTCAAACTTATAACAAATCTTGATGCTTTGTGCAGGGAAAACAAAATGGTATACTCCTCAAAAGGCAAGAGAAAGCACACTTTTTAAAGCATTTATTAAAATCAGAAAAAGTAAATGCTAGACGAATTCCTGATTTTGCTCTTTTAAATGCAAGGCAAATGGACAGAATGATATAAGGGATAAAAATGGAATGATGAGGTAACAGACTCTTGCCAAGAGGGAGCTAGTGTAGTAAAGTTAGGAGGTAAGGGCAGTTACAATACCACAGGAATTTAAATACTAGATATAAGCAGTAATGAACAGAAAATTCAAAAATCTGAATCACATAGAAACAGGCAAATATTAAAGCTTCTCTGCAAATGCTGATGGAAAGTATAATGAAATTAAAACAATGAGAGAGAAAATAACAGATGTGGGCATAGCCAGCGTTTCCAATTGTAATAGTGAGAAACTTTTCCAAGCTGAAGTCAGATCTACAAACACAGACTGAAGAAGATGACCCCATTTTAGGCAAAATCATTGGAAAGAAACTCTCCCATAAACACAGCCAGGCAAAATTTCTGAAACAGAAAGATTTAGAACTAATCTTACTAGCTTCCAGACAAGAAAAGCACAAATGATTACAAACTACAAAACCATGCAGTCCAAAAATTACTTTATTATTTTTATCTTTTACTCCACTTTGTTATTCCTAATTTTGTGAACCTGTATTTCCTCATCTCTTTCTTGGTAAAAACTAATTAGAAGTTTATCCATTTTGTTACTGTTGATCCCAAATGACTGGGTTTAAATGTAGCCTTTTGAAAGCTTTAACTCTTCTAATTAACTAAATATCTGCTTTTGTTTATATTAATTTTTTCTTCTGAATTCCTTTAGGTATATTTTGTTTTTCTAATGTCATAAGTTGAAAGTTTAGTTCATTTCTATTCATCCTTTAATAGGAAATTTTCTCTAATTAAAGCTTAGGCTGTAGTCAACTTAAGCCAAGGTTTAACATAAGGCTGTTTGAAAATTTTTCATTTTCATGGTTTTCTGAATAACTTATAATTACACATTTTCTTTTTCCTTTGATTCAATGCTGTTGGCTTAGGAGAGAGGTTTGTTTCAATTTACAAGTGGCTAGATTTATTTAATTGCTACTTTGGTTACACATTTCTAATTTTTTTGCATGAAGATAAAATTGTAGTATATATCTCTTATATGAGAAATTTACTGACTTTTCCTTGTGAATTAATATATAGTAATTTTTTTCAAACTTTCCCATGGGCTTTGTAAAAGAAGACATATTTTCTACTTAGAAAGCAGAGGGTTCAATATACGTTTATTAGACTAACTATATTGAATATATACATATTCTGAGACAGGGTCTCACTCTGTCATCCAAGCTGAATGCAGCGGCATGATCATGGCCCACTGCAGCCTCAAACTCAAGTGATCCTCCCACTTCAGCCTCCTAAATAGTCTAGCTAATTTTTTATTTTGTTTGTAGATAAGGGGTCTAGCTATGTTGCCCAGGCTGGTCTCAAACTCCTAGATGGAAGTGATCCTCTCGCTTCAGCCTCCCAAAGTGCTGGGATTACAGGCATGAGCCACCATACCCAGCTGAATATATTCTGATCTATATCTACCTTGCTGGTCTCACCTGATAGTTCCAATGATTTTTCAGTTGGTTTTCTTACATGTTTAGATTGATCATAATTTCTTCAAATAATTACAGTTTTGTATCCTCCTTTACAGTCATAATACCACTTATTTCGTATTATTTCATTATGTTTTTCCTCATTTCAATGAAATGTTTCAATACTAAGTATGGTGCTAGTGGATGATATTCATTAGGAAACTTTTTCCTTATACTCCTCAAGCATTAAAAAAATTTAGTAGTGTTTTATGTTGAATTTCATCACCTGCCTTCATGACAGCTGTAGAGATAATTCCACAATCTGTTAATGACTGACTTTTTAATGTTAATGACTGAAGTTTAAACCATTCTTTCATTCCTAGGAAAAAACCACACTCGGTGAAGATGTAGTAACCTAAAAAGAAAAAAACACCCTGTGGAATTCCATTAATATTTATTAATATAATATTTAGTGTATTATAATTAATATATTAACTTATTGCTATATATTAATATATATTTAGAGTTTTAGCATTTGGTCCATGAGATTGGAGTATAATTTTACTTTTCTGTGCTATCTTTGATGTTTCAGTATCCATATTATACCAGTCTTCTGGAAAGCTTTCTCTCTCTTACTATGTTCCAGAAAAGCTAATATTACATAGGAAATACATGTCCTCTTGAATGCTTGTTAGAATTCACATAGAAAAATACATTGGCCTGGTGTCTTTCTAAGGAATAAACAGCTGGCTGCCTTTTCAACTTTTTCTGCAGATACTGGTTTACTCAGTTTTTCTGTATTTTTTAGGAATTTGGATTTTATTTTAAAAGTATTTATTGTACCTAATTATTCAATTCTGTTACAAATTTATACAAAGTAACTGCTCATAATTTATAATCCTTTTTATATCATGTCAATCTATAGAATTTGTCTGATATTTATTTGTCTTTTTATTATTTGTGTCAGACTTGTCAAAAGTTGTTATACTGTATTGGTCTTCTCAAAGGAAGAGCTTTTTAGTATACTGATGAAGCATACTGTGGTTTTGTGGCTGTGTCTCTATTGCATTTCTTTTATTCTTATCTTTATTTCCTTTGTGTTATTTTGTTGTCTTTTATACATTTTTAGTTGAATGTGTTGATTTATTTTTATTTTCAATTTTCCCTGTCTTTAAGGTCATAAAATTTTCTCTTAATTTGCTTCAGCAAAATCCAATGAGTTTTGATATGCAGTTCTCTTACATCTTTTGTTTCCAAGTAATTGGTAATTTTAGTTTGGATTCCTCATCAACTCATAAAAAAGGATGTTTTTAAATTCCAAATGGATAGATTTGGTGTGATTTGAGTACTTTTTGGTGGTAAATGTATAATTTTATTGCACTAAGTGTGGAGAAAATAAACCACATGATTTCTACTTTTTAGGATATATTGAGTTTTTTGTGTACTAATACCTAATCAAATTTGTAAGTGTTCCATGAGTATCTAAAATGAGCACGTATGATCTGTGGAAAATCAAGAAACCCTAAAGCCCTCTTCACTGGTCAGCCAGCTTGCAAATTCAGTCCAAGATGAGGTCAATGATCTCCTTGCCAATGGTGTAGTGGCCACCGGCATAGTTATTGGCATAGCTATTCCTTACTTGTGATGCAATGCTCAGGGTTCAAGAACTGGCAATAGGTGGCAGTGTGAACTCTGTCAATAGCCATGGGTTCCAGGTCTACAAACACTGCCCTGGGCACATGCTTGCCAGAACCCATCTCACTGAAGAAGGTGTTGAAGGATGCGTCTTCTCCCCCACTAGTCTTGTCACTGGCATCTGGATGGTGACAAGGATCTCCCACCAACAGACTACCAAGAAGTGCAGGGGAGATGCAATCCATGACTATATTCTAATAGTACAGGTTGAGTATCCCTTATCCAGAATGCTTGGGACCAGAACTGTTTTGGATTTCAGATTTCTTTTGGATTTTGAAATAGTTTCATATACGTAATAAGATATCTTGGGGATGGCACCCAATTCTAAACATGAAATTCACTTATGTTTCATATACATCTTATAAACATAGGCCGAATGTAATTTTTTACAATATTATAAATAATTCTGTGAATAAAACAAAGTTTTGACTGTGTTTTGACTGTGATCGTTCACATGACATCAGGTGTGGAATTTTCCATTGTGGCATCATGTCAATGTACAAAAAGTTTCAGGGTGCTCAACCTGTATGAAATGCAAGAATCTTTTATTCAGATTAATATCTTTGGCCCTAAATTCTATTTTTCTAATATTAATATTGCTATATAATCTTTCCTTTAGTTTACACTTGCATGATCCACGTTTTACCATCCATTTATTTTCCATCCTTCCGCATGATTTTATGTATCCCCTTATAAAAAGCATTTAGCTATTTTTTTTTAAACATATCTCAGAGTCTACATGCTTATGAAGACATTTAACTCATATACAGTTACTGTAATTTGGGGTATTTAGATTTTTCTGCTATTTTATTTTGTTTTCCTTTTATCACACTTTTTGTCTGGTTTCTCGTTTTTTTAATCCTGTATTTTGTTGAAATGATCATATTTTCTGTATTTCATTTTATTTTTTTCTTGTGGACTGGAAATAATAACTAATTTCATTCTTCATTTTGTTTGTTTTTGATATGGAGTCTCGCTCCATCACCCAGGCTGGAATGCAGTGGCACGATCTTGGCTCACTGCAACCTCCACCTCCTGGGTTCAAGAAATTTTCTTGCCTCAGCCTCCCAAGTAGCTGGGATTTCAACTGCCTGCCACCACGCCTGGCTAATTTTTTTGTATTTTTAATAGAGATGGGGTTTCACCATGTTGGCCAGGCTGATTTCAAACCCCTGACCTCAAGTGATCCCCACACCTCAGCCTCCCAAAGTGCTGGGATTAAGGGCATGAGCCACCATGCCTGGCCTCTTATTTCATTCTTCTAACACACATATTTAATAAAATTTAACAACTTTATAATTAAATAAATTAAACAAATTTCTTCTGTGTCTAGGGTAATAAGTATCTATATCCTTGACACAAATAAAAGAAACAGAGCCTTGACAAATCTTCACAGAATTTTAGAAGGTTCAAAATATGGTATACCACCATCTAATTTAAAAAGTGTAAGTGACATACATGCATATAGATGCTAATTTGCTTATATACACATAAAATATCTCTAAAAGGAGATCCAAGAATTAATGATATTGGCTTCCTCTGAGGAGAAACCTACTGATTGGGGAAAGTGGGTGAGAAAGATTTATAAATACTCCTTTATACATTTTGAATTTTGAACTATGCGACATATTACCTGGTCCATTTTTTTCTAAATTTAAAATTGAACTTAACTCCAAGTTTTACTAGTTTCTTTGTTCATCCCTCTTTCTCACATCTCATGTTTTCCTCTTTGTTAGATTCTTATTTTTGTTGTTATTATTGCTTTGCTAGGTGTACTCTGGATTAATTATTTCAGAGAGAGTCTTGGGTAATAATCTTGTTGTACTTGAACAGGTATTTTTATTTTACTCTCATAGTTGAAACACAGCCAGTGTAGGTGAGTTCAGATTTCTAAATTAAAATTCGTTTTTCTCAGGCCTTAATAGTGTCTCTGTCTTCTGATACAAAGTATTACTAGCAGAAACTCTGACACCAATTCTATCGTCATAAACAAAGGAGGATAATTTGCTTTTTGTATCATGAGTGTTTTCTGGATATTTCTCCTAATTCTTAACATTCTTAAATTTTAACACAATGTATCAGGGTATGTATATGTTTGTGTTTTCATTCCAACTGATATTCTCTGGACTCTTTTCATCTTAAGATTTGTGTATTTCTCCAGGTCTGCGAGGTTTTCTCCAATTGTTTGATTACTGTATTAGTCCATTCTCACACTGCTATAAAGAACCGCCCGAGACTGTACAATTTATAAAGAAAAGAGGTTTAACTGACTCACAGCTCTGCATGGCTGAGGAGGTCTCAGGAAACTTACAAGCACAGCAGAAGAAGAAGCAGGCATGTCATACGTTGGGGCAGGCAAGAGAGAAGAGTGAGCAAAGGAGGAATTTGTCAAACACTTATAAAACCATCAGATCTCATGAGAACTCGCTCACTATCATGAGACCAGCATGGGGGAACCACCCCCAAGATCTAATCACCTCCCACCAGATTCCTCCTTCGACACCTGGGGATTACAATTCAAGATGAGATTTGGGAAGATACACAAAGCCTAACCATATCAATTATAGTCTTCCTTCCATTCCCTTGTCTCATCTTTCTACTCATAGATATTATCTTAGAATTTTCTCTATCTTCCCCCACACTTCCCATTTCTAAGCCTTTTTACACTGTGCTGAATTTTCCAATTCACCAACATGACCTATACCTGTTTCCACTCTGCTTATCAGTCAATCTATGATTTCATGATCATATTTTTAGTGTACAAAATATCTAATTGTTACTTTCCCATAATGTAATAGTTTCCTTAACATTACATAAGGATAGTAATTTGCTATACTTTAAAATATTCTTCTGTTCCCTTTGGTAGCTCTGTTTCTCTGGGCGTTAACTCTTCTGTTGTGTTTGGTCCTTCTCTTCCAGGGTGAGTATTGTGTCTTGGTTGTCTTCTTCTCTTTGTACTTAAGCATCTGTTTGTTTGACAAAACTGTTTACTATAGCTTGTGGTGGTCGTGGAGAAGTGGGAGGATTATGGTCTGGTAGAATATGCTGGTAATATATCATCTAGATTGGGGGCTTCCCATCTCTCCTAGAGGTCTCTGGCTACCTGGAGCATGAATTATTCTCTGGTCCTTGTGTTCCATTTACCCACCACCTACCTAGGAGAGAATACAATTGTCATGCACTGCTCAGCTCCAACAGGGCCACATGCCAATTTCTCTCCTCTCACCTCCTTTTTAATTGCTGATTCAGTACTTGGGACTTCTCAGAATGGCTTCCACCACAGAATTCCTCCTGAATATATTCTGGGCTAGTTTCCTATAATCCTATTTATCCATGTGTATAAACTGCCCACTTTTTAACCATTAGGAATTTCCCAGAGTTTTTAGTTTGTTGGTACAACTTTGTCTTCTTTTCCAGGGCTATCACAGAGATACTGTTCTTTATACAACTTTGAGGTCGTTTCATGAGATCTGCCATATGCGATGAAGTAGACGCAAAATTATAAGCTGTCATCTTGATCCACAGTCTGTGTCTTGTCTTAAATTCTTAAAAATGCCTAATATTTTATTTTCTTTGACATGAGGTCTAATTTTTAAATAATAATTATTTAATCATCCAATATTCTATACTCCATGCTGCAGTTAATATTGGAAAGGGACTAAAGGCCAGAATTAACAGAAAAATCCAGTGTAATCCCACCAAGATTGCTGAGGAATAGAATAACTACTTTCCCCTCTTTATGAACACTAGCTTATTACACAGGATGGTATGTTGGAAGAACCTGAGGAAAATTTGTACTTATGTTGCTAATTGGTATCTTGGCAACATTGAGTATATTAAGTTTAGTCAACTTCTTTTTTTTCCTCCTGTCCTTAGAATGGTTACTGCAGAGCAAACAGGATTATTTCTCCCTTGTTTTCACTGCAGGCTTATCTTTCCCAAATCTCTTCTGTCACGTAATTAGATTCAAGTAGCAGAGACTGGGGCATTTTCAAACTTTATTGGTAGCCTATCTCTAGCCAAAAACTCCTTAAAATTTTATTTTACATATGGGGCTGCCTCTTTTATCACCAGCAGTTAATGGATATCCAAACCCAATTTACTGTACTAAGTGTTTGATCCTGATGGTAGGTGACTTGACAAAAATTGCTCAGTGACAAAAACAAAAACCAAAACAAACAAAAAAAAAAACCTTGAAGTTAGTGAGATTACCAAAACAAGCAAAAAAAAAAGTATGCTTAAGTGTATTAAAAATCACCCACTGATCCCCCAAGATGACCTTTATGAATACTTAAAAGGAAATTCTTCATGGAAGAAGCTTCTGGAAAACAATTATTCAGGCTATGAATCTGGTAAGAAGAATAAAGAGACACAACCTTGAAATACTTCCTTTTCAAAATCAAGTACCCCATCTTTGTGGGCTAAGGCTACTTTCTTTCTGAAATCAGTAACTTTTTCCTTGTTAAAATAAGAAACAGTTGTGTTGCTCCTGAGACACACTGTTAGTTTATTACCTTATGAACCTGTGACTTATGCAACTGATTGTGTTTCTCTCTCCCAGTTGGCTGCTAGAAAGCTCAGATCAAATCTGTGCCCCTGTAGTAAGTATGGAGAGCTCTGTGGTGTGAATTTTTATTTTAGTCTTATTCCTGGCTTTATCAGATACCTTTATTCTTCTCTTTGTCATCTACTTCTGGTTTATTTTATTCCTGGTTAAATTTTCTTTCTTCTGATATACTGCTTTGTTTAATATTAGATATAATTTTTAAAAATAAATACTTTTATTCTATAAGATTTGCATAGTGAGGCTGCCTGATAGAGTTTTACTATCCATTAGATGAACTACTATAACTACAGGTGGCGCTCAGACAATAGTATCTGAAAACTAGTATTGGAGGATCAGGTTCCCTACTTTCTGTTGGTGTTCAAAGAGAGGCTGGATGATCATCTCAAGATGCCATTTCAAACATGAGAACCCAGCCCTTCCCACTAGCAGAGGAGAATCCAGAGAATATATGCTTCCACCATGTGCAAAAATCATTCCCAAGTTGAGAGTGACCTCTGGGGGCAGTCTGGGCATAATGTCCTCTGGGGTCTAAAAGGAAATTAATTCTCCTTAAGCTCCACAACAGTTTATGGTTTGGAGAGAAATATTCTAATTCCTTTGTGCCTTGAAGACTATTTGCTGAGCATCACCCCTCCCAGAAATGGCTACACCCACGCCTGAACTGGCAGGTGTGAGTGAGCAGGGCAGCTCATCATAAAGCAGGCACACAAGTGCTGGGATGCTGAACAGCTACAGCTATTTGGTCAAGGAACTCCTACATGAACATCTGCAAACACAGGGAACCTGCACTTCCAACCCTGGCTTTCCCAGCTGTGTCCTGGTAATGCCAATACCAACACAGTGACAACTCGTGGATGAAAATTTAAAACAAAACAGTTAACATGTTTTTGTTTTAGATCATGATTCTTGCCAGTTTCATTAACTATGGAAATAATGTCTACAAATCCAGATTCACATAATAGGTAACTCAATAAAATCCTTACAATTTTTGTGTTCACTCTGGTTCTGAAGGCTCAAGAAGAGGGATTTTTTAAATTGCAAAATATTAAATGTTAAAGACTTTTCCCCTTTAAAAAACCCATTAAAAATATATCATAAATTGTTGCCATAAAAATTACTATCTGGACTTAATGCCATTATGAGTTCATAGTCTATATTTTACAGCTAAAATGTTTCAAGCTGCAAAGCATCATTATAAAACACAAAAAATAACTTTTGTCTCAGAGACTCACTATTCCATTTATGCTGAGAGACTCACCACGCTTCCCTCCTGTCTGAATACCAATCTTTAATTAAATGTCCTCCTGCATTGTCTCTTCCTAATATGCCATTCCAGATGTCTATCCAGTAGGAAGGGGTCCCGAGGCCATTTTGTGGTTGATGTCCAAGTCACTTCCATGCTTTTACTGGGCACTAAGCCAAATAAATTATCTAAGGCATTCAAAGTAGATGTCAAATTTAATAATTTTTTATTCATATGAAATTCAGGATCATGCCCCCTATTTTATGAAACATGAATGCTGTCAACAAACTAGAAGAGATTTTTTAATAAAGTCATTTACCTGTAAATTTAATCAACACCATTTTCTTCAGACAATGAGATAGCTTCCATCAGACAAAGATTAGCAAGTACGGTGCAATCATTTGAAAGATTTCACTAAAACGCAGCATATTACAGAGGGAGTTGTTTTCCAAACCTCTAGACCCACAAACTTTCTCTGGTGAGTTAAAATGACACTAAATTCCACCCATGTAATGCGCACAGCCCACAAAAATGCCAAAGGACAATTAACTTAGCACCAGCCCCAGAATTCCAATCACATTGAGAAGGTGTGACTCACAGTCTCTACCCGACATGGTCAGTACCTAATTTGTAGACACCCATGACTAAATCTGTCACCCCCAGGAAGAGAACCTTCCTTTCCACTTCTACAGTCTCTGTCAACACCTCTACGATAGTATCACATTAGTATTAGTTTTGTCCATTCATTTTCCCTGCTGGGCTCTGGCCTAGTTGAAAACAGAAACTGTCTTGTTCCTCACTTTATTGCAGAGGGTTGGTGTATAGAAGGTGTTCAACTTGTATTGATTGAATGGATGATTCAGTTCATTTTTGTTTAGGAGGGTTTAAGGAGATATTTTACATTACATTTTCCATTTCGCTCTTGTGATTACACCCAGACGGTAAATTTAATGAAACGCAGAAAATGGAAATTATGTGGCAGGTTGTAATAAATACCAGCTCAGGAATTCCTTACAAGTGTGTTTCCCCAATACAATGCAGTATTGTGCTCTTTCCAACAGCCATAATTTACCCAGTCCATTCTGACAGATTCTAATGAACCAAATGTCATTTATGACAATATCCATTACCTGTGCTCACTGTAGTCTGACAGGAATCACATTTGGAGTGACACCATATCCTAAGCTGGTGGTTTCTAAAGAAACATACCCTTTTAACACAAAAAAAGATAAACAGTTATGTGTGACTTTCTGATGAAAATTCAACCCTGTGTATGAGGTTGAAAGATAATCTAGCATAAATGAGGCAAATTCAATAAATTCCATTTCCATGAAATGTTAACAGAATAAAAATAATGGTTTTATGGAATGCAATCAACTAGTTAAGACACAGCTGAATACTGTTTATACAGTTTCTAATAGAGTTCTAGAGTATTTCTTGTAATCCAAATTCATTAATAAACGTGAAAGCAATAGCCCTGGTATATATTATTGCCCATCATTATTGGACCAGAATTGAATTTTCTGGGAAAATCAAAATTTTAAGAAATATCATTCATTCCAAGCTGTTCCTTTAAATCTCACTTTTACTCATGTATGTTTTAAACTGACAAAGGAAGCATCTGTTAGGCCAATAAAATATACAGTGTTGACTCACTTATCTGACAGAATGAGGACACTTAGTTATTTTCTAGGTAATAAAGGATGCCCTTCAGTTGTATTATTTTTAGCTTAACTCTTTTTAAATGGAAAATACACATTACAGTCTGGAAATAAGGTACCTAGAAAATAATGTAAACCCTTCTGAGTACTCAGAATCATTTTCTGGAACACAAATTACTATCAAAACCATGGGTTTGTTGTGATTCTCTTTTCGTAAAAGCTGTACATATGTAAGAGGTACAACATGTTTTGATATACATATACATAGTGAAATGATTACTATAGTCAAGCAAATTAACATATCCATCTCCTCACATGGTGACTTTTGTGTATGTGTGGTGAAATTTACTCTCATAGCAAATTTCCAGTATATAATACTGCATTATAAACTATAATCATTTATAACTGCAATTTGTACCCTTTAACCAAAATCTCCTCTCCATTCCAGGCCCTGGTAACCATAGTTCTACTCTCTGTTGCTATATAACCTTTAGATTTCACGTATAAGTGAGATCGTGCAGTATTTTTATTTCTGTGTCTGGCTTATTCCACTTAGCATAATGTCCTCCAGGTCCATTCATGTTGTTGCAAATGGCAGGATTTCCTTCCTTTTTAAGGCTGAATAATATAATATTATAATGTAATAATTCATAAATAATAGTTATATATATGTATGTAAATGTGTATGTATATCACATTTTCTTTATCCATTCATCTATCAATGGACACTTAAGTTATTGCCATATCTTGGCTATTGAGTATAACACTGCAATGAACAGGGTGCAGATATCTCTTCAAGACAATGATTTTATTTCCTTTGGATATGTACCTAGAATCATGAGTGCTAGATTATACAGTAATTCTATTTTTAAACTTTTGAAGAACCTCCATACTGTTTTCTTAAATAGCTGCACTAATTTACATTCCTACCAACAGCATATAAGAGTTCCTTTTCTTCACACTCTCACCAACACTTATTATCTCTTGTCTATTTGATAACAGACATGCTAACAGATATGAGATGTTTTGTCATTGTGGTTTTTATTTGCATTTTCCTGATGATTAGTGATTCTGAGCACCTTTTTATATACCTGTTGGCCATTTGTATGTCTTCTTTCGAGAAATGTCATTTGCCCATTTTTTAATCCAGTTAGTTGGAAGCATCACACTTACTACTATACTTCCTGATTTCAAATTATCTTACAAAGATAATCAAAACAGTATGGTACTGGCATAAAAACAAACACACAAACCAATGGAACCAAAGAGTGAGTCCATAAATAAACCCATACATATATGGCCAACTAATTTTCAAAATGGGGGCCAAGTGTCTTCAATAAATGGTGTTTGGAAAACTGAAAAGCCACATTTGAAAGAATGAAATTGAACCCTCATCTTACACCATACCCAAAAATCAACTCAAAATGCCTTAAAGACTTAAGTGTAAGACCTAAAGCCACTGTAAAACTCTTAGAAGAAAACAGAGGGGAAAGCTTTTTGGTACTAGCATTGGCAAGAATTTTTCAAATATGACACCAAAACCTCAGGCAACAAAAGTGAAAATAAACAAGTGAGACTGCATTAAACTAAAAAGCTTCTGCATGGCAAAGACAACAATCAACAGAATGAAAAGGCAACCTACATATTAGGAGAAAATATTTGCAAACCATATATCTGAGAAAGGATTAATATCCAAAATATATAAGAAATTCACACAAATCAACAGCAAAAAAAAAAAATTGTTGTGATTCTAAATGCTCCTAACCATTATACTTTTTGGGTGCTTGAGGTTGGTTTTGCTTTGTTACGAAACTGCTATGGCTTCTTTTACCCTATTCTCCATTCCATCATCTGACCTCCCTTTTTCACCTCTTTCCACTCACAGCAACCTGAGCACCACTGCAAGGAGGATCCTCTAGCTTTAACCGTTACTGGTTCACCATCCCAGGTTTGGAATTTTGTTTCAGATTCAGCCCTGCAGAGTTTATTCCTATAGTTCCTCCAACTGTAAAATCCATTGGTTTGGTATACCCTAAGAGGCCAGTGCTCCTGGCCTCATCCACTAGCACCTTCTCTGGGCAATCAATATTCGTGAGTGATCCAGTATCTTCTATAATGTTTCATGTTTCTTCTTAAGCATCAGGTTTTTAACTTCAGTTTTTAGATGTTATCCATCTAAAAATGAAAATGAGGACCAGATAGCACTCCACTTTGTTGCCTGTTCTCTGACAATTCTGTCCCTGAATCATCACCCTGAGGTGGTCTTTTTGAAACTGAGATCCACAGAGGTATAGTTTTTACACCCAGTGATTTTCCCAAGGTGGTACTTCTACAAGTCTGTTAGAGCCACAGGGTTATTGGGTTTGGGATGCCCAATAAAGCAAATATGGCTGCAGTGACCAGAGACTTACATCACAATACCCAAGTCCCATCAAATACTTAGAAAGCCTTCCCAATAAGGATGGGTACACACAAGCCCAGACTGAGAAGACTACAATAAATATCCAACTCTTCAATGCCCAGATACTGACAAACATCCACAAGCATCAAGACCATCCAGGAAATCATGACCTTACCAAACAAACTAAATAAGGCACCAGTGACCAATTCTGGAGTGACAGAGATATGTGACCTTTCAGACAGAGAATTCAAAATAGCTGTTTTGAGGAAACTCAATGAAATCCAAAATAACACAGAGAAGGAATTCAGAATTCTATCAGACAAAACGAACAAAGAGATTGACATAATTTAAAAGAATGAAGCAGAAGTTCTGGAGCTGAAAAATGCAATTAACAAATAGAAGAATGCATCAGAATCTCTTAAGAGCAGAACTGATCAAGCAGAGGAAAGAATTAGTGAGCTTGAAGACAGGCTATTTGAAAATACACAGAGGAGACAAAAGAAAAAAAATTAAAAATAACGACGTATGCCTATAGGTTCAAAAAATAGCCTCAACAGGGGATATCTAAGAGTTATTGATATTAAAGAGTAGGTAGAGAGAAAGATTGTGGTAGGAAGTTTACTCAAAAGGATAATAACAGAGAATTTCCCAAACCTACAGAAAAAATATCAGTATTCAAGTACAAGAAGCTTATAGAACACCAAGCAGATTTAACCCAAAGAAGCCTACCACAAAGCATTTAATAATCAAACTCCCAAAGGTTAAGAATAAAGAAAGGATCCTAAAAGCTGCAAGAGAAAGAAACAACATACAATGGAGCCCCAATACATCTGGCAGTAGACTCCTCAGTGGAAAATTTACAGGCCAGGAGAGAGTAACATGACATATGTAAACTGCTGAAGGAGAAAAAAAAAAAAAAACCCTTTATCCTAGAATAGTATATCCAGCAAAAATACCCTTTAAACATGAAGGAGAAATAAGGACTTTCCCAGACAAACAAAAACAGAGAGATTTCATCAACACCAGACTTGTCCTACAAGAAACGCTAAAGGGCATTCTTTAACCTGAAAGAAAAAGACTTTAATGAGCAATAAAAAATCATCTGAGGTACAAAACTCATCAGTAATAGTAGCTACACAGAAAAACAGAGAATATTATACCACTGTAATTGCGGGTGCATAAACTATTCAAATCTTGAGTAGAAAGATTAAAAGATGAACCTATCAAAAATAATAACTAGAACTTTTCAGGACATACACAGTATAATAAGATATAAATGGAAACAAAAAGTTTAAAAGCAGGAGGGTGTAGATTAAGTGTAGAATTTATATTAGTTTTCTCTTTGCTTGTTAGTTTGTTTATACAATCAGTGTTAAGTTGTCATCAGTTTAAAATAATGAGTTACCAGATAGTATTTGTAAGCCTCATGATAACCTCAAATCAAAAAACATACAACAGATATATAAAAATTAAAAACAAGAAATTATAACATACCACCAGAGAAAATCACCCTCACTAAAAAGAAAATAGGAAGGGGGTGGGGAACGAGGAGAAGACCAGAAAACAAATAACAAAATGGCAAAAGTCCAAACTTATAAATAATAACATTGAATGTAAATGGACTAAACACTCCAATCAAAAGACATAGAGTGGCTAAATGAATAAAAAATAAGACTCAATGATGTGTTGCCTACAAAAACACACTTCACCTATAAAGACACACATAGACTGAAAAAAAGAGATGAAAAAAGATATTCCATGTCAATGGAAACCAAGAAAGAGCAGCGGTAGCTGTACTTAAACAAAATATATTTCAAGACAAAACCTATAAAAAAGACACAAAGAAGGTCATCATATAATGATAAAGAGGTCAAAACACCAAGAGGATATAACAATTATAAATATGTATACACCCAACACTGGATCACACAGATAAATAAAGCAAATAGTATTACAGCTAAAGACAGACATAGGTTCCAATACAATAATAGTTGGAGACTTCAGCACCCCACTTCCAGCATTGGATAGATCATCCAGAAGAAAATAAGCGAAGAAACACTGGACCTAATCTGCACTACAGATGAAATGAACCTAATAGATATTTATAGAACATTTCATCCAATGGCTGCAGAATACACATTCTTCTCCTCAGCAAATGGCTCGTTCTCAAGGATAGACCACATGTTAGGCCAAAAACAAGTCTTCAAAAAAAATTTAAATTGAAATCATATCAAATACCTTCTCTGACTACAATGGAATAGAACTAGAAATCAGTAACAAGAGGAATTTTGGAAACTATGCAAACACATGGAAATTAAACAATATGCTTCTGAATGACCAGTGGGCCAATGAAGAAATTAAGGAGGAAATTAAAAATGAAAATGGAAATACAACATACCAAAACTGATGTAATACAGCGAAAGTAGTACTAATAAATTTATAGCAATAAACACCAAAACAAAAAAGTGGAAAGCTCTAAATAAACAACCTAATGATGCATCTTAAAGAACTAGAAAAGCAAGAGAAAACAAACCCAAAATTAGCAGAAGAAATGAAATAATAAACATTAGAGCACAAATAAATGAAATTAACACAAAAAATACAAAAAAAAAATCAATGAAACAAAAAGTTGATTTTTGAAAAGATAAACAAAATCAACAAACCCTTAGCCAGACAAAGAAAAAAAAAGACTCAAACAAAATCAGAGATAAATAAGGAGACATTATAAGAGACACCAAAGAAATTTGAAAGATAATTAGTGGCTGTTACCAGCAACTATATGCCAATACATTGAAAAACCTAGAAAAAAATGGATAAATTCCTAGACACATACAACCTATCAAGACTGAACCAAGAATAAATTCAAGACCTGAACAGACCAATAACAAGTAATGTGATTGAACCCACAATTAAAAGGCTCCTAAGAAAAGCCCAAGATGCAATGACTTCACTACTGAATTCTCCCAAACATTTAAACAAGAACTAATACTAATCCTACTCAAATTATTCTGAAAAATCAAGGAGAGAATACTTCCAGACTCATTCTCTGAGGTCAGTATTACCCTGATAGTAAAACCAAAGGCACATCAAAAAAAAGAAAACTACAGGCCAATATCCCTGATTAACACTGATGCAAAAATCTTCAACAAAATACTAGCAAACTGAAATCAACAATAAATTAGAAAGATCATTCATCATGACCTAGTGGGATTTATCCCAGGGATGCAAGGATGGTTTAACATGCAAATCAATGTGATACATCATATCAACAGAATGAAGGACAAAAACCATATGATCATTTCAATTGATGCTGGAAAAGCATTTAATAAAATTCAATATCCCTTCATGATAAAAATAAAACTTAAAAAATTAGATATAGGAGGAACATACATCAACATAATAAAAGCCATATAAAACAGACCCACAGCTAGTATCATACTGCATGACAAAAAATTGCAAGCCTTTCCTCTAAGATCAACAACAAGACAAGGATGCTCAATTTCACCACCGTTATTCAACATAGTACTGGAATTCCTAGCTAGAGCAATCAGACAGAGAAATAAATAAAGGGCATCCAAATTGGAAAGGATGAAGTAAAATTATCCATGTTTTCAGATGACATGATCTTATATTTGGAAAAACCTAAAGATACCACAAAAAAACTATTAGAACTGACAAATCTAGGAAAGTTGCAGGACACAAAGTCAGCATACAAAAATCAGTAACATTTCCATATGCCAATAGCAAACTGTCTGAAAAAGAAATCAAGAAAGCAGTCCCATTCACAATACCTACAAATAAAATAAAATACCTAGAAATAAACTTAACCAAAGAAATGAAATATTTCTACAATGAAAACTATGAAACGTTGATGCAAGAAATTGAAGAGGACACACCAAAAAAATGAAAAGATATTCCATATTCATAGGTCGGAAGAATCATTATCATTAAAATGTCCATAATACCAAAAGTCATGTACAGATTAAATGCAATCCATATCAAAATATCAATGACATTCTTCACAGAAAGAGAAAAAATAATACTAAAATTTATATGGAACCACAAAAGAAACAGAATAGCCAAAGCTTTCCTGACCAAAAATAAGAAAACTGAAGGAATCACATTACCTGACTTCAAATTATACCACAGAGCTGTAGTAACCAAAACATCATGGTACTGCCATAAAAAACAGACATATAGACCAATGGAATAGAGAACCCAGATATAAATGCATACATCTACAGTGAACTCATTTTCAACAAAGGTGCCAATAACATACACTGGGGAAAGGACAGTCTCTTCAATAAATGATGCTGGGAATACTGGATGTCCATATGCAGAAGAATAAAACTAGACACTCAT
This sequence comes from Papio anubis, assembly GCF_008728515.1. Classification (NCBI taxonomy): domain Eukaryota; kingdom Metazoa; phylum Chordata; class Mammalia; order Primates; family Cercopithecidae; genus Papio; species Papio anubis. Next base: position 105,872,619 of record NC_044982.1, on the reverse strand, counting down.
CTCTTGTCATACACAAAAATCAAATCAAAATGGATTAAATTTTTAAGTCTAAGGCCTCAAACTATGAAACTACTAAAAGAAAACATTGGGGAACTTCTCCCAGATATTGGACTGGGCAAAGATTTCTTGAGTAATACCCCACAAGTGCAGGTAACCAAAGCAAAAGAAGACAAGTGGGATCACATAAAGTTAAAAAGCCTGTGGTCCCACCTACTGGAGAGGCTGAGATGAGAGGATTGCTTGAGTCCAAACAGGCATATGAAAAGGTACTCAGGATTATTGATCTTCAGAGAAATGTAAATCAAAACTACAATGAGATAACATCTCACTCCAGTTAAGATGACTTTTATCCAAAGGACAAGCAATAATGAATAATGGGAAGAATGTGGAGAAAGGGGAACCCTCATACACTGTTGGTGGGAATGTAAATTAGCACAACCACTATGGAGAACAGTATGGAGGTTCCTCAAAAAACTAAAAATAGAACCATCATATGTTCTAGCAATCCCACTGCTAGATATATACCCAAAAGAAAGGAAATCAGTATATCGAAGAGATATCTGCCCTCCCATGTTTTTTACGGCACTATTCACAATCGCTAAGAATTGGAAGCAACGTAAGGGTCCATGAACAGATGAATGCATAAAAAAAAAATGTGATGCATATACACGATGGAGTACTCTTCAGCTATAAAAAAAGAATGAGATTCTGTAATTTGCAATGACATTGATGAAACTGGAGGTCATTATGTTAAGTGAAATAAACCAGGTACAGAAAGACAAACTTCACATGTTCTCAGTTATTTGTGGAAGCTAAAGAAAATTAAAACAACTGAACTCATGGGGATACACAGTAGAATGGTGCTTACCAATGGCTAGGAAGGATAGTGGCGGTGGGGGAAGTGGGGGTGGCTAATGAGTACAAAAATATAGTTAGATAAAATGAACAAGATCTAGTATCTGGTAGCACTACAGGGTGACTAGAGTCAACAATAATATACTATACATTTTAAAATAACTAAGAGTATAATTTGATTGAACACAAAGAAAGGATAAATGCTTGACGTGATGGATACCCTATTTACCCTGATGTGATTATTGTGCATTGCATGCCTGATTCAAAATATCTCACATATCCCATAAATATATACACCTACTAGGTACCCACAAATGTTAAAAATAAATGAATATGCCAGGCATGGTGGCTCACACCTGTAACCCCAGCACTTTGGGAGGCCAAGGCAGGCAGATCAAGACGTCAGGAGATCGAGACCATCCTGGGCAACATGGTGAAACTCCATCTCTCCTAAAAATACAAAAATTAGCTGGGTGTGGTGGCATGTGCCTGTAATCCCAGCTACTCGGGAGGCTGAGGTGGGAGAATCACTTGAACCCAAGAGGTGGAGATTGCAGTGAGCTGAGACTGCACCATTGCACTCCAGCCTGGCGACAGAGTGAGACTCTGTCTCAAAAAATAAAAATAAAAATAAATAAATGAATAAATAAAATTTAAAAATTAAAAAAAAAACAAGAAGGGAAATCAGAACCAGGAATAGAAAAAAGTGGACACTATTAAACAAGTGTTGAGCCTCAGATGTCCATTCCCCTAATCCTTTCTTTGTATTAAAATTGCCGCCAACCTTCAAAATATCTTAATTGTTAATTAAGTATTGTTAATCCTTTCCCAAGTGCTTCTTCATCACTATATAGAAAGAAAATTTTAATCATATTTTAATGATCAAAGTATTATATGCTCATTTGTAGTAATCCTGGAGAATACATTTAAAAGAAAATTTAAAACACTCCTAATTCCACAACCCAGTGATAACCACTGTTACCATTTTTGCTTTTTCATGAGGTTTTTCTTTCTGTTCACATATAAATAAAATTGTAGATTTGCTATGTGATTCTGTGACCTGATCTTTTAACTTAAGGATATCAAGTTAGCATTTCCTGTTATTTCAAATGTATAAGCATAATAAAAATTAGTAATATTCCATCTCAGAAATCCCATAATTTACTTAGCCATTCCCTTATGGTTTAACATTTAGATTGTTTCTGGTTGTCAAGTATTATAAATAATATCAATGTATTTTTGCAGGAAGCATTCTTTTTACTTCAAATATTCCCTTGAGAAATTCCCTGAAACAGTATTTGCTGAGTCAAAAACTAAAGATATTTCTGAGGTTCTTAATATGAAGGGGGGGCCTACCCCTCCACACCTGTGGGCGTTTCTCGTTAGGTGGAACGAGAGACTTGAGAAAAGAAATGAGACACAGAGACAAAGTATAGAGAAAGAAAAAGTGGGCCCAGGGGACCGGTGCTCAGCATACAGAGGACCTATGCCGGCACCAGTCTCTGAGTTCCCTTAGTATTTATTGATAATTATCTTTACCATCTTAAAGAAAAGGAAGTGGCAGGATAATAGGATCCTTGTAGGGAGAAAGTCAGCAGTAAGACATATGAATAAAGATCTGTGACATGAATAAGTTTAAGGAAAAGTGCTGTGCCTTGATATGCATATGTAAACATCTCCATAAACCTTTTTAGTGCATAAAGAGCAGCATTGGGCTAGGAAGTTCCGCCTTTCACCCTAAGGCGGTTTTCTCCTTTCTCAGTAAACAGAACATACAATCAGGTTTTATACCGAGATGTTCCATTGCCCAGGGACGGGCAGGAGACAGATGCTTTTCTCTATCTCAACTGCCAACTACTGCCAAGAGGCCTTCTTTCCTCTTGTACTGGTCCTCCTCAGCACAGACCCTTCACAGGTGTCAGGCTGGGGGACGATCAGGTCTTTCCCTTCCCACGAGGCCATATTTCAGACTATCACATGGGGAGAAACCTTGGACAATACCTAGCTTTCCTAGGCAGACGTCCCTGCGACCTTTGGCAGCGTACGTGTTCCTGGGTACTTGAGATTAAGAGAATGGTGATGACTTTTAACCAGCAAGCTGCCTTCAGGCACTTGTTTAACAAAGCACATCCTGCACAGCCCAAAATCCTTTAAACCTTGAGTCACCACAGCACATGTCTCTTGCAAGGACAAGGTTGGGGGTAGGGTCACAGATTAACAGCATCTCAAATACAGAACAAAATGGAGTCTCTTATGTCTACTTCTTTCTATATAGACACAGTAACAGTCTGATCTTTCTTTCTTTTCCCCACATTAATACATGTTGCAAAACTGCTTATCAAAAGCACTGCACTTAGCAGTATTCAACAGCACAATATAAACTTGATCTCTGCCCATCACCATCACTAGCACTGGGTTTGCAAACTTCTTTTTTTGAAAGTAATTGCTGGAGGTGGGGGAATGCTATTTAGTCATTGCTTGGGTTTACATTTTATTGATTAGAAATAAAGTTGAATCTGTCCATATGATTATTAACCAGTCACTTGCTTTTCTATTAGAACAATAAAGTATTTTCCTTTACCTATTCATCTATCTCCTTTTTGTCCATTTGAAAACTCTTTTACATGCTACTTTACAAAATTTGTATTACATGTTATTTTACTTTAACTTCTCATTTGAATGTTTTTCGACAAGTATTCATTTAAGCCTTCTATGTAGTTAAATCCATGAATACATTTTACTTTCCATTCATTTGAAGCTTCTCCCTCAGAAATTTGAGGAGCATTTACTTTCATGGTATTTTTATGTTTTTATGGTTTAATTTTTATTTAACTCTTCAATCCCTCTGGAATTTACAATTACATATGTTAAAAATTTAAATTAACTTTTTCTAAATTAACCAACTGTTCCAACACCACTTACTGAATATATTGTTTACATTTATTAAAAGAATGTGAGGTCCTCTCAGTATAGACTGTAGTTACATGATAATTTCTGAAATGAATACCGTTGTTTTTGTTATCTTCTACATAATGTGTAATTATATTTTCATTTCCTCTTGCATGAATAATTTCTTCAGGAGAGTGTTTTAAAATTTGTAATGTTTATAGGTTTTGATTCAAACCTCTTTACTTGACGTTTATTTGAACTACTTAGGCTCAGAGGATATGGCCTATAACAATTTCTGTATCATAATTTTTTTCTGTTTCTGCATTTCCTAAATTCTAACTTGCTGCTGTTAGGCAGGAATCTAGACCCAACATGGCGGCGTTACCCGGCGTAGCAGGCCTTTTGTTAAAGACTCCCTTCACCCTTGTACACACCCGCAGACTTACACGCGTCAGAGTTCTGGCTGGGCAACCACACTCCCCCATGACCTGCAGCTCACTTGCATTCCACAAGTTCAGCAGTTTCGGTTAACAGTTTCCAGAGACCCCTTCCTCATGACCCTTACTCAACTCCTGCCCTAGTAGTTTCAAGACCCCCCAGGCCCTGTTTGCACAACCAGCTTCCCTACCTCTCAGGCTATAAAAAGCCCCTACCCTCCTCCCTCAGCACGACTTCCTCGGCCCACGCCTTTGGACCGAGGAACCTTGCCCACAAGCCCTAATAAAAGGCTATTCTCACTGCCATTTGCCTTGTGTCTTCAATCCCGGTTCGGCTCCAGCCTCAGCTTACCTTTACAGCTGCTTCCTACCTTTTTTCATTTTTTGAAATCAAAATGCAATACATCTTACAATTGACACATATTTAACGATAGCTTTGATTTTTTTTCACAAAAGCTTTTAGTAAATCAAAACTGTCTTATAGCACTTACTGAATTTCCTCTCTTCCATTTGATCTCTCTTTTGTAAGTACTTACATTGGATGTCTGAGATCTGTCCAACATAGCTACAGTCTCCTCATTCATTTTATTTCCCTGTCCTTATCCTCTGTAACTGAACTTTTCTGAATTCATTTTCACTAATCTGATTCTCTGCTGAATCCAGAATGCTTGACATCTCCTCCCTCTTGATTTTATTTGGAAACTATGCCTTTCATCTTTGTTTATCTTTGCTCATCTCAGCCTGTCCTGCCTCATGAGTTTAAGGCAGTTTCATAAAGGCAATGTCCTCTTAAAAACGTAAATCTGTGGCCAGGCCCAGTGGCTCACACCTGTAATCCCAGCACTTTGAGAGGCTGAGGCAGACAGATCATGAGGTCAGGAGTTCGAGACCAGCCTGGCCAACATGGTGAAACCCCGTCTCTACTAAAAATAAAAAATTAGCTGGTTGTGGTGGTGTGCACCTGTAGTCCCAGCTACTCAGGAGGCTGAGGCAGGAGAATCACTTGAACCCAGGAGGCGGAGGTTGCAGTGAGCCAAGATCGAGCCACTGTACCCCAGCTTGGGCAACAGAGCAAGACTCCATCCCAAAAACACACAAACAAACAAAAAACACATAAATCTGCTAGTGTCCTGTGTTTTCTAGGTTTCTTGTTGTAAATCTACTTCAGAAGAAGGCAACATCTAAGAGTGTTTAGAGAACTGGAGGTCCCCTTCTCTCAAACTATGGAACATGTAAAGATGTTAATCTATGTAGAATTGGATTATAACTGAGTATGAGTCGAACACGGGGCTCTCAGAGACCCTCTGGGAAAGCTACTTTGTTCACCCAAATCCTTTACTAAGAGGCTTCTGAGTCTGAAGCATCAGAGTTCTCCCTGTGTGCAGATGGGACAATGTAACTGTGAGGTCCAAGACCACTCAATGCTCATGAATGATAAGACATGCCAGGTATTTAAAGAGATTGCTGATGAACTCTGGTTGTTTAAAATAAGGTTCCCTGTGCCACGTGGTAAGAGTCAGGCCTAACAGACAGATATCAAGTCATGGCAAAATCACATCTGGCAGAGAAAATGGAACTCCAGGGTAACTTCCTATAGTTCTGCCAAACTGTTCCAGTCCCAGGTAGGGCCAATTTTGTTAACTTAAAAAGTATATATGCTGCTTCTAAATAAAATATAACAAAAAATAAAAAATTGCTAACTGAGCTACACAGAAAAAAGATTTCCTATACTCATCATCTGAACCTGAGGAAGAACAAAATATCTTGTGCATTTATTTTTTAGACTTCTTATTCAAGTATTTTACAATAAAATTTGGCAAGTTTAATGAAATATTTTTTAACATAAAAACCATGAGTGGAATAATTTAAGGTTTAAAACTAAGAAAAAATAGGTTTTAAAACATTTTAAAGGTTTGCACCAAGTTCATGGCATTATAAATCCATGTCTTAAAATGAGTTGAATTGGAGATATTTATTACATATTATAAAAGCACTATCGTGTAATGGGGCAGGAAATAAAGCTGCTTCAAGTTAGAACACAAAATAGACTCAACTTGTAAAATATGCTAATGGTAACACAGTTTCACCGCCAACAGCAGGGCATACTCTCTGTCATTAAAATATTTTAGTACTTAACATGGCTATTCAGAGTGTAATGCCCACTGACACATTCTAACCTTTGTGTGTGTTGAAAATTCAAAAAACCTTTTGTCACCAACCTCTAAATCAATATTTCTCAAACTGTTCTGGTGTCAGAATGTGTGAAGTATCACGGGGATGCTTTTACAAAGCCTCATGGAATACTCAAAAATTAAACTTTAAATTACTGCACACATAAGTTTGGACTTAATTGAGTATGATTATATATCTTATTTTAATGTGACAATGAGGTCAGGGACCAAACATTTAAGAAATATCTATGGAAGAAACGTTTAATTATAAAATGCTTTTCTGCTAATTAATTTTTTCTTGTGAATTTGATATTTTTGAAATTGCATTATTTAATTTTAGGTATGCAATGTAGTATGGCAAAAAAATGAACATGTTGGCTGGGCGTGGTGGCTCATGCCTGTAATCCCAGCACTTTGGGAGGCCAAGGCGGGCAGATCACAAGGTCAGGAAATCGAGACCATCCTGGCTAATACGGTGAAACCCCATCTCTACCAAAAATACAAAAAAATTAGCCGGGTGTGGTGGCGGGCGCCTGTAGTCCCAGCTACTCGGGAGGCTGAGGCAGGAGAATGGCATGAACCCGGGAGGCGGAGCTTGCACTGAGCTGAGACTGCGCCACTGCACTCCAGCCTGGGCGATAGAGTGAGACTCCGTCTTAAAAAAAAAAAAAAAGTGAACATGTTTTCTCTATTTATTTATTTATTTATTTATTTTATGAGACAGAGTCTCTCTCTGTCACCCAGGCTGGAGTGCAGTGGTGTGATCTCGGCTCACTGCAACCTCTGCCTCCCGGATTCAAGTGATTCTCCTGCCTCAGCCTCCTGAGTAGCTAGGATTACAGGCATAAGCCACCACGCTCAGCAAATTTTTGTATTTTTAGTAGAGATGGGGTTTTGCCATGTTGGTCAGGCTGTGCTCAAGCTCCTAGCCTCAAGTGATCTGCCCGCCTCGGCCTCCCAAAGTACTGGGATTACAGGTATGAGCCACTGCACCGGGCCAAACATGTTTCCTCTTGAAAAAGACCTGGGTATGAAATTGGCTTTGTCATTGACTGATTGTGTCCTGGTGAGGCTGTTAGCTCCTCCAAGCCACAACTTCCTTATTAATAATATGGAATGAAACTATTCAATTCACAACAAAGTTGATTTTCATTTTTGTTTTGTTGATGCTGTTTTGTTGTTGTTGTTACTTTTATCTTTTACCTTTTACTACGCAAGATTTCAAATATACATAAAGGTAGACAGAAAAGTCTAATGAACCCCAAGTACCCATAGCCCAACCTCACAATCAGCAACCCAAGTCCAATCTTATTCTACTACTCACCCACACCCATTATACAAAACATCATTTAACCAGTAAATATTTTCATGTGTATTCATAAAATATACTTTTTAACATATTCCCAATACCATTTTCACACCTTAGAAATTAGGAGTTGACAAGAAAATATTAATTTTCCAATTTTCTTATAAATGTCATAAATAGTGTTGTCGTAGGTTTTTTGTCTATTTGTTCATTTAAATAAAGATCCAAATAAGGGCCACTCCTTGCAGTTGGTGGATACATCTTTAGAGTCTCACTTACTCTTTTTGGTTCTCTATCTAGTTTTCTTTTTCCTTTGCAATTTATTTGTTGAAGAAACTGAATTGTTTGTCCTGTAAAGTTTCCCACTGTCTGGATTTTGGTGGTTGCAAACCCATGACTTAGTTTAATGTGTTTCCTTGTACACTGTAACTCTCATAAATGGGTGGTTAGATCTAGAGCCTCAATTTTGGGGAGGCCGAGAAGCACCACAGAAGGCAAGAATCCTACACGGGTAGTACTGGGCTCTTCCATCAAGAGATGTATACTGTTTGGCTGTCTCTCTTTTTGCAACTTTATTGGCTTTGATATTCAATGCATATATCAGTTCATTAGGGTTGCAAAATGATGACATTCTCATTCTATTGTCCCTTCTTTATTTATTGACTGAAATATTTCTGTAAAGACAAATTCTCCTCATCTAGTGTTTGGTTATCCAGTGATATCATTCATATAGAAAAGCCAGTAAAAATATTTGGGTTTTTTCCTTCTATTTGTTTTCAATGTAATGAGTTGATTCCTGAGCACCCAGCAACACCGACTAATGTGTTTTAGTATTACTATTAACTTAGAGGTATAAACATAGTTGACATGCTTAAGTCCTTTGCAGCTTTTGCTTTTATTGATGCTCAAATTTTGTCCCAATTTCTTCTTCTTTTTTTTTTTTTTTTTAAATGGAGACTCACTCTGTCACCCAGGTTAGGATGCAGTGGCAGGATCTCAGCTCACTGCAACCTCTGCCTCCCAGGTTCAAGCAATTCTTCTGTAGCTGGGATTATATAGCCATGCACCAACACGCCTGGCTAATTTTTGTATTTTTAGTAGAGATGAGGTTTCACCATGTAGGCCAGGCTGGTCTCCAACTGCTGACCTTAAGTGATCCGCCCACCTCAGCATCTCAAAATTCTGGGATTGCCCATGTGAGCCACCACACCTGGTCTCAAACTGTCCCAATTTCTGCTTATAAAAGTGTTGACAAGTTTATTCCTGGGTCCTTCTGATGAGACTCTAGTAGTCTTGATAGCTTCCTTACTACCTATTAATTACATAATGTTCCAGGCTACTTTTGCATATTTTTACCCAGAATAAGTAATTTTGCCATGGACTCCTGGTTCCTTTTAAATGGGACATGGTGTTGAGAGACCATGACCTGGGCATTTGATCATTGATATTAAGTCGGCCATTTGCTCATTGTTATTAGGCCTTTTAAGTGAAGGGATCTGGAAAATATGTCCTGGTTTTGTTTTGTTTAAGATAAAAGACCTCAGGAGCTTTTACAGATACTTACAATTCAATTTTAGGACTATAAAGTTTTCACTTAATTTCGTCTTTTTTCTCTGTCTCCTTCTTCCCATATCAAGAAAATGGATTTTCAAGATTACCAGAATAAAAATCCAAATGATCACATTTGTATTGTTCATTTGCTTTGTCTCACATCACCCACACAGCAGTCTCATAACAGCAAGTCCAATCTACCATCAACAATAAGGTCATTGCAAAAAGTTTTAAATCTCATTTTTAGTTCTTTTATCCTTTAATATACTGACCTTCAGTGAAATTCATGTGTATTAAAGTCAATTAGAATAATTATTCTCTATGTGATTAACATCACCAATAGGAATCATAGGTTTTTTGCTTTTATTATTTTATTTTTTGTTCTTAGGGATTGTTCTTTTAAAATCTAATTTTATTCTACAAATATATAAAATATTTGCATGATCCCAAAGCCAAATGTATAAGTATATACAGAGAAGCAACATCCTTGTACAGAGGCCATGCTAATCTTGTTTGTATTGTTAATTTTAATATATGTGCTGCTGAAGCAAACACAGAGGAGCAGAAGAGTAAACTGTAATTATAAGGCACATGGCACATCTCATACAGTTCTTATACATGCAGGTTGCTTAATAAAGGGCAACTGTAATCTTGGTCTTCAAAAAGAAAAAGCTCTTCTTCTCTAGTTTCAAAATTGAAATTGCAGGAATTACTTTGGATACAATTCTATTTCACATTACAATATCACACATCCAGAATGATGCCACATTACAGAGATTCAATCAACATTTGTTGAGGGATTGATGGAATGAATGACTACTCCTTCAAACTACTGCTACTATCAGCTCAGGTGTCAGTCTCCATTCAAGGTATTATAATTTTTCATGAGAACCATGTGTTCAGAATCAGGTTTTTAAATAGAGCATAGCTTTATTTAATGTATATTTACAGTATATCATAGCTCTATTTCATACATATATATCTTAATGCAGTGTAAACCTAATGCAAAAGCAAAATTCTTAGTTAAAAATCTTGCCTTTTCCCAATTATAAAGGAAAATTTACTCAATCATTTTGAAAGGTAAAATTTAAAAACCTGTTAGCATTAAATCCCAGAGGGAAGGGATTAAGAGAAGGATTCATCCAAATGGACTAGGAACACTATTCCTTGTTGGTGGCCTGCCACGTGGAAAGAGTTGAGAATTGGAAGCAAGCAGCCAGGGTCCAAACAAAGAACAGACTGATTCTCCAAACAAGCCTTTGGACTAACAGTATTTGGAGGAGAGACTATTACTTCCTCATAGTTGTAAGAAGAGAGTGAAAAATAGAAATAATTACAAACACACACACACACATACACAAGGAAGAAATAAAGATAGGCTCTTTATTATCACAAAGAATAACATTTTTTAAGAATTTATTTTCTTTCTTGCTTTTTTTTTTTTTGGTAGAGACAGGGTTTCACTATGTTGGCCAGGCTGGTCTCAAACTCCTGACCTCAGGTGATTCTCCCATGTTGGCCTCCCAAAGTGCTGAGGTTACAGGCATGAGCCACCGCACCCAGCCTAAGAATTTATTTCTTAAAGCAAACTCAGAAATAAAAATGTAATTAGAATTTCTTCAAGTCTTGTCACTCCTAGAAGTAGATCTTCTAGCTATTCTATGTCCATGGGAATAACAGCAAAGTTATGCAGATTTGCTCTAGAATTGTTCTGACTCCAGCACGATAAGACATCCATGTCAATAATTACAAACCCAGATGAATCCTTAGGGCCATAAGCAAAGATAAGTGACTATTTCAAAGAGCAGGAAGAAACTCTGTTAGGCTAAGGACTTCACTGAAAACTACTTGGAAGAGATGGCACTAAGCTGGACATTGCAGAAAACACAGACATTCAACAAAGAGCTCTGCACGCCCTTGGCACAGGCAAAGATCAGAAGGCGGAAGGCATGGAGTCCAGTCTGGCCAGAGCACAGGGCACACAAAGAGAAATGGGGGATAAGGAAAGAGGGGTAACCCAGGGCCAAGCTGTGCAGGGGCTTTAATACCAGTCAGCAGTTGGCCTATTTCAGAGGAGGAAACAAGGACCTATTTAAGGTTTTTGACAAGGGATATAATCTTCAACAAACATATGCTTGTTGTGCATTTACTATGTGCCAGGCTGCGGAGTACAATCTGGAGCTATAGTGATGAGAAGACATAGTCCCTGCCCCTAGGGGTTCAAAGCCTGGTGGAAAAAACAGAGGAGGAAATGTTCAGTGCTGGATGCAGAGGAGAAGGAATTAATATGAGAATCTCAAAGGGGATGAGAGAAGACTTGGAGAAAGTACTCAATTAGTTAAATCCAGCTCTGGGAAGGGAGGTGTAAGTTATGTATGTTAATTTCCACATAATCCAAATGTATTCATGTATGTAGCCACGTATTATTAACTTTTATAAATAGAAACCTGTCCAAAATAATCATGCATGTATGCATGTGCAGAATGATGAACGTAATTGAAATGGTTTCCTGGAAGAGGTAATATTAAGGGCCATCAGTCACTGTCCTGAGCTATCACTGCTGACCCCAGGGACATGAGGCTCAGCAGAAATTGCTCCAAACCTCACATCCCGCATTGTGTTTTCTTGAAACAGTTCATGATGCAGCATCCCCACAGGGTTTGTTGTTTGGATAAGTAAGTCACCCAGACTAACATGAGAAATCCACCGAGTGCAATTGTTTCACCATTAATCTAATTTCTCCTCTCCCACTGCAACCCATGAAGGTTACAGTGGGTCAGGAGGTCAAAATGCTATAAGAAAAAAAAATTCCAGAATGAGGAAGGAAGGAAGGAAGGAAGGAAGGAAGGAAGGAAGGGAAGGGGAAGGAAGGAAGGGAAGGAAGGGGAGGGAGGGAGGGAGGGAGGGAGGGAGGGAGGGAGGGAGGGAGGGAGGGAGGGAAGAAGGAGAGAGGGGAGAGAGAGAGAGAAAGAGAAAGAGAAAGAGAAAGCAAGCAGGGAGAGAGGGAGGGAGGGAGAGAAGGATGGAAGGAAGGAAAGAAGGAAGAAGGAGGGAGGGAGGGAGGAGGGAGGAGGGAGGGAGGGAGGGAAGGAAGGGAAGGAAGGAAGGAAGGAAGGAAGGAAGGAAGGAAGGAAGGAAGGAAGGAAGGAAGGAAGGAAGGAAGGAAGGAAAGGAAAGAAAGAGAGAAAGAAAGAAAGAAAGGAAGTAACAACTGAGCTGAAGGATATGCAAGGGTTAGACAGGGACGGCAGAGGGAGGAACAGTGTATACAAAGCAGAGGGGATGTTCCAAACAAACAGGACAATTTATGCAAAGGTTGCAGTTGAAGAGCAACATGAACCGAAAGGAAACATACAAGCTTCATCAATAACACCTGGCCTAGAAATGTGCTGGACAGCAATGCAGACAGGGTGTTCCAGTGGGCATCGCTAACAGTTACACACCTGTGCCCCCACTTGCCCTTGGGATGTCCCACCAAGAACAGTAGCTAGCAGGATCCTGACCTCAGGTTACCAGTTTCATTGGAGAACTCCAGCCTGAGTGGACATTAAAGTCCAAGCTGGAAGGTAGGGTGGAAATTGGTACTGTCTCAGGGCCAGGAAAGCCAGGACAGTTGGCCATCCTAAAAAGGTTTACATAAGAAGCAGATTAAGAGTATTACCAAAGGTAACTGAACACAGAGAATAACACAACAGATACTTTCAAGATATTTATCTGCCTGGCCTCAGGTATCCATATGTCAGTGCCATTTTCCCAATCATCTGGAAGAGCCCTCAACATGTCTCAGCTTCCCAAAGTCCAGAACCAAGAAACACACTCCAGTGTTAAAACTCCAAGCATGAGCAGACAAAGGTGTCCACTGAGAGACTCAAACCCCATGGAGCCTTTACCCACCAGGAACCTCTTTGCAAACTGTGCCTACACTTTTTTGATGTAGGCTAGAATTGGCCAAACAAAAGGAAACATTTCCAAATAAGCCAATCAAAACATAATGCCTCAAATCCCTTGTGATAGGGAATAAATTCCATTACTGCTTCTACATCTGGTCCTTCAAAATTCTGCTTGGAGAGAATCAGCGAAATCTTTTTCTGTCTGGCATGGCCCTTCTTTGTTGGCCAGCAAATTAACTCACCTTTGTTTTGTAGCTGTCTTTGTTTTATGCTGTAATAAGAGAAAAAAAAAGATGGTCCCATCCACTCCTCCACCTGCCATTACTCCCCATTCTTACAGCAAACCTGCAAGTCCAGTTTCCTGCATTTTCTCAAGATCACAAACACTAAGAAAATCTACTCCCTTCACTATGCCTGAGGAGGACAGACTACAACAGAACAGAAATCTGGCACTCATTTAAGAAAAACACACATTCAGTAGCAGAGATGTTTAATAGAAGGGGGTTGATGAATGTGGTCAAAATAAAGAATTAGAGATGATCAAAGGTGACATTGAGGGTTCCCCCACTACATGAGGCTGTATTTCATGGCTGATTGATCTTCTTTAGCAGAGCTCTGAGTATAAGACAGGGAAAGACACCAAGTTGTAGAGAACCCGATAGAAAGTTCCACTAGGCTAGTGGTCCAGGAAAATCATGCATAGAAGGTGAGGGATGACACTAGGAGAGGCCACATGGGTAGGAAACCTAGGGATGCTGAAAGGTGGCTGATCACCTGGGAGAAGTAGAGAGGTAAGAGAATTAGATGTGTCTTAGAGATCAAAAGGAATGCATATAGTAGGAGCATGCATAGGAGGATGTGTAGGAGAGGGGTCTCAGATTACAGAGAGACTGCAGGATTTAATATTTCTAAAGCAGAATAGTGTGAAGAATGATAAGGTCCAGTTTGGACACTTGGAATGGGTGACTGAAATGGAAGGTCTGTGAAGGTCACTGAAGCCAGAGAGATCCATAAATGACAGGGTTAGATTGAAGCTTGCAGAATGACAAATGTAATTGAAATGGTTTCTTGGAACAGGCAATTTTAAGGGCCATAAGTCACTGCCCTGAGCTATCACTGCCAACCCCAGGGACAGGAGGCTCAACAGAAATTGCTCCAAGTGTTAATTCTTGAACACTCCCAGGACCATGGCAGGACCTTGGAAGGAAGGAAGTCATGATTAGGTCATAAAGGCTTTGGTGAATGCTCTGATCAGTGGTTTAGACAGGTGACATGAGCCTCCAAAAAGGAGGAGCATTGAGATGAGAGAAGACGACTAGCTAGGAAGCAGCAGTAGGGACTCAAAGAAGGTCAACCCCCCCCCCCCCCCCTTAGCCGTGTACTGCTTGGGGTGTGAGGTATGAGCAGCCTCCACTGGTGAGGCCTGCAAGGGAGACAGTGAGCCTGGCCAAGGCCAGTTTTCAGTTGCAGCAGAAAGTTGGAAGTCAGGACATAGGGTCCTGTTGACCATGAGGGGACGATGGAAAGCATTGGGAAGGCGGAATCAATAAACAAAGGATAAAACAGGAGGAAGAATAGAAAAGCAAGGCATAAAGGGCCGCTGAAGAGAGAAGATGGAGGAGAGGAAAGCCTACTTGCTTTCTTTCATCCAGGGACTGTGAGTGACAGAACTGAGTTGCTCAAAACAACCTCGTCTCAAAGCACTTGAAGACTTTGAGGATCTGTGAGTAGGGACTGATCTGATTTCAAAGAGAAAGGATGATCCGAGGGCAGGCAGTAAGGGCCCTGTCAGAACAGAACCTGTCTCTCGGCGTTCTTAAGTGTAGTGAGGGACTTTTAAGGAAAGATCCATTTGGGTCTGTCCTGAACATCCCCACCCTATACCCACCACTTAACCCATAGGGTGAAAGTGATAAAAATCACACAGTACCCCAAATACAAGTCTAGGAAGATGACATTGAAAGAGGAAAATGTCTGCATCCTTCAAAAGCTGGATATTAAATCTCTACTCACACAGTTCTTTTATGCTTTTATGATTTGTGAAAAGCTCAGTGATAATGAAATTCAGAGTTCCTGTGTGCCACAGTCAATCAGAACAGCATGTATAGTTACATGTGCAGTATTCATGCATTTGCTACACATGTGAACTGGGAACAGAGTACAAGTTATTCCAATTAATTTGTTCTTGTCTTCTCTTAACAGACCATGAGCTTGCTTTCTTGTTAGATCGCTAAATCTTGGAATATTTAAGCAGCATAACTACATTTGACCGAGATTACTCACTAACAAAGGAATGAACTATTCAAATTCAAATGGCTTGCTGCTTAAAAATATTATACACACAGGCCAGAAACAACACAGAAACTCTCCTATGTGGAGAACATATAAGTTGCTCATTTTGATCAGTGAAGAAGATGAAAATACCCAGTAGACCCATGGGCTATGTCCATTTTCTTTTACCAGAAGTTTCAGAAGCTGGTGTATACTTTCCACCTAAAAACGATTACATAAGTAACTTGGAAACGCCAAGTGATATTTCTGAAGGCTGCCAACAGTTTAACCACATTGAAACTCCTGGCCAAGATATTCATGAAAAGTTCAGAAGAAGTTACTTTGAGAAAGATGTACTCACAGCAAAAACATTTCTTCTCTTTAGAAAGAATGCATAAATCAATAGTTAAATGAGGAAAAGGAAAATTATGTTTATCATAATAGTATAAGAAAAAAGGCATTTAAAAGAAGTTTAGAAATAAGACTACACAAAGACTTCATTATTAATATATTATTGTTATTACTAGTATTAAAAATTCATTCAAACATTTCTCTCATACTTTTCCTGCCCACAGATTAGATGTAAAAATGTCTTAACTGAGCTTAAGGGCAAAGAACGGGCACTTGGCTTTGCTACTGCCTGGCTGTGTGACCTTGGACAAGACACTGTTCCTCTCCAGGGCTCAGATTCCTCACCTGAAAAGCCAGAATTCTATACTTTCTTTCAACTCTGACATGCTATTAATATAATTCCAGATGCTACTAAGGCCGCACATCTAGCCCTCTGCCTCCCTGGGGAAGGAAACAGTAAAGAAAATACAATTTAGAGAGGTGTTTTGAAACAAGGAATCATACAAATAGGCAGCCAATGACATCCCAGGAAGGAAAGAGAAGAGTCAACTATGACTTCACCTATGATGTCATTAAGGCCTTAGGACTTTACAAACATGGAATTGTACCAACACAGACTTTTATAAATATAGGCTGATTCATACCAGAATATAGGTGTGACTTTAAGAAAGTAACTGAAATTCTTAAAAAGGATGCCTGTTGAAGGTGGTGGTGGGAGGGAGGTTGGAGAACATAGAAGAAGTTAGATTTTAAAGGTTAAAAATGAGTAGCAGAATGAGTAGCAGAAAGCATCAAGAGACAGTAAGAATTTGAAAACCAAGTGGTCACTGAAAGCATGGTAGATTAGAGTACAGGCAAAAGCATTTTTAAGTCTAGAAAAAAATCTCCAATCCTCTTAAATGTGGTCAGGAAGAGATACAGCAAATACTAAATTAGTCAAGGGCAGAGGAGCAGGAAGTTTACAGGGGAGAAGGGATGGCCTGGTATAAATAGGTATAAAAGGACCTCTCCAACATGAGATCAAGGTGGTTCTCCTCTAAATGGCTTCAAACTTGCATTAGTGGGATTATCCCTGGTTAATTTTAGGAAAATCAGAACCCACTACTTGTCCTACATGCTTTGAATCCAAGCTATTAACCTTTTTTCCTGCCTTTTGGTGCCTAGTAGACTAAAAGTGGCAAGGTCAGAATTATTTTAATACCCTGTATTCATACTAACAGGTACACACATAAAGAACTCATAAAACATAGGAAAGTGTGCATGAGGCCCTAATTTCTAAGTCACCTACTGCTCGTGCTTAATGTCCTTTATCCTATGGTGGCTGCCAGTGAGGAGGCCAATCCACTAAGTCTGGGAGGACATACCTTCCACCTTCCCCCATGCCTAACAAATGCTAAAAATAAAGAGAAATGAAAGAATATTTATGCAAAAGGCAACTTTTCCTAACTCCTTAAAAAATAAATGCCCTTTAACTGAGAAACACTGTGCTTGCCACAGGCTTTTAAATCAGTGTCCATAATAAAGCTCCAAGTTTAAATCTTCAGTGAGTTGAAGCAAGGTAAGGATAGAAAACAACCACACCATCCCCCTTTCCCAGAAGGTGACCTAGGCAGAGAAAGACAGAGCAGATCTCCAAAAACTGCCTTACTCAACGATGAAAGGAACCATGTGCAGCTGACCAATATCCAGTTGTTTGCCTATGAACAGGTCCCTCTGTGGGACAAAACTCAAAAATCACTATGAGGAATGACCAAAGAATCTACCCCAGAGACAGGCTGGCTGGTAACTCTGAAACCACAGTCTTCTTAGCCAGTTGTCCCAAACTAATACATTCTAGCTACTTCATGTACCTGATGCAACCAAGTGCTAGAACACCTTCATTCTAAGAATGTGCCCATCCAATAGAAAGTCAGTGCCACTATAATTTCAGTTAATGTTTCACTCAAGCTTCAAAAAAATTGTGGTTTCTATTAAAAAACTGGAAAGGAATAAATATGCTTATGAATGCTCTCAGCATAGCTAATTCCAAATTCCTGAAAGAGATGAGAATAAGCTGATAAGGCATCCGTTAATCTTAAGTCATTCTCTGGGGTCTACTAAGATCTCCAAAGCTCTACTAACTGTAAACAGTGGAATCAGGATTTTTAGGATAGGAGATAATTTTCTAGGTGGTTCTTCTGAGAGAAGTTCCTCGATATATCTCAGAGCAGGAAAGCCTTGGGTCTGGAGTGTAATGGTCTTAGTTTTTCAAATAATCACAGGTGTCCTTGAGTAAGTCATTTGCACATTCGGGGTCTCTGTTTTCTTGACTTGTAGAATGAGGCATTTGGGCCAAAGTCTCCACCAACTGTAAAACTGTATAATTCTCTAAGTAATAGTTTACCGAATTGCTGGCAAGGCTGCCTCAATAATCAGAATGATCCAATTAACACTCTGCAACGTGGAATATTCTATTTGTAGTCTCAAAAATAGACTATTTTAGAGTGGAAAGAGTTCAGATCATGAAATCCAGTCACTTAGTTTTTTAAAAGAAATAAAGAATCCAAAATCCAAAACATTAAATAGTTCTGCTAAATTATAAGCTGATTGGTGGTAGAAGCAAGACCAGACTGCCTGACTAGTCCTGTTTGCACTAAACCACATTGTTACTCAGTTGGCTTCAGACAGCTTTCTTCACTAGAAGCTGCCACGGCCCCCTGTATGATCCATAGTGTGGCTTTTATGCCTCCCATTAAATGCAGCCTACATCACAGCTGTGTGTTACTGGCCTCAGGGTTATTAGTTTTCCAGGCATCCAACCCAGGAGACATTTGAAGAATGACCTGAAGGTCTTCATGAAATGTGCCCAAGATAAAATACTTTAAAAAGTCCCGTGAGGTTCGTCCAAGACAGCAAATATCTACACACCATCCATTTGTGTACCTATAAAGAGTACTTTATAGGTAGGAAGATCCTAGTGAACCCACATCTGATCCAATAGCATTAGAAACTAGGCTGCAGCCTCAATTGCGTAAGCACTTTTTCACTCTGGCTTCAGGCCACTGTGACAGCAGGATGGCACCCTTGGCATATATATGGAGATTCCACAAGTAGGTACCCATGCCACCTGACACAGGTTCTGCCCTGGCAGCCACTCACACAGACCCTGTACCTATTTCTGGCTGTGGAATGCCGGTGGCTGCTGGCGTATAACAAAGGCTACACTGGAAAACTGTCCCCACCACTTCTCCAGGTATGAAATCTTTGGAGAGACTGCTCTGAAAACCTTTTACGGACAACCTGGGAATTTCTGTGCAAGAGCAATGCTGCATGCCACCCAGTGTGCTGCAATTTGTTCCAACATGAGACAATTTGTTCCAAAGAGTACAACTGGCTGCTAGACATTAAACCCTGTATTATGTTGGATCCAGCAACTGGGTTGAATCTCCCAGACATAATGATGTGTGAAAGAAGCCAGACACAAACGAGTATGTGCTGTATGATTCCATTTATATAAAATCAAAAATAAAATTAAAAGCAGGCAAAACAAATCTAAAATACTGATAAAAGTCTGAATGGTGGTTACTTCTTGAATGTGGGATATTGATTGGAAAGAGGTTCAAGGAGCCTCATAGGGTGCTAGAAATGTTCATTTTCTTGATCTAAGTAGCAACTACACAGATGTAAAAATACTTAAAAATTCATCAAGCTCTATACTTCAGATACGTGTGTGTTTTACTTACATATGCTATACCTCAATAAAAAATTAATTGAAAATATTGCATGGGATCTCCTAATGTAAAGGAAGAATAAATTTCTTCCTCTCCTTTAGCATAAGGATATCTGAGATTCTTTGAATTGAATGTTTGCAAATAACATTCTTAGTAATAACAATAGCTAAATTAAATGCTTACATGTATGTACCAGGCCCTGTGCAGGGAGACATATGAATTATCTGCTTCAAGTCCTTGCAACAACTACATAAGGTAGGTATCATCCAAATCTCCATTTCACAGATGAGAAAATTAAGGGACAGGGAAGTAAAGTAACTTGTCCAAAGTAAAACAGCAAATCAAATAGCAGAACTGAAAAGTCAAATTCAAACCCAAAGCAGTCTGACTCCAGAGACTTTGTTCTTAATTGATCTTAATGTTTCATCACATGCTGCAGGATCAGGGGATTTTTTAAAAGTTTGATAGTATTTGATTGGTTTTGTCCTTTCCCCAGTGCCTGAGAAGCATGTTCGGCATTAAGAAAAAAGAGAATTGGCCAGACGCAGTGGCTCACACCTATAATCCCAACACTTTGGGAGGCCAAGGAGAGCAGATTGCTTGAGCCCAGGAGTTTGAGGCCAACTTGGTCAACATGGCAAAATCTCATTTCTACAAAGTGCAGACAAAAAAAATTATCCAGGGGTTGTGGTGTATGCCTAATGCCTATAGTCCCAGCTACTGGGGTGGGGGATGGGGCTGAGGCAGGAGGATCACGTAAGTGTGGGGGGAAGGTTGAGGCTGCACTGAGCTGTGATCATGCCACTGCACTCCAGCCTGGGTGACAGAACAAGACCCAATCAAAGAAAGAAAGAAAGAAAAAAGAAAAGAAAAGAAAAGAAAGGAAAGAAAAGGGGAAAAAAAGAGGAAAGAGAATCAGGATTTGGGTGGTGGATTAACAGTCTCTAGCTAATTAAATTCCTGAGATTCATTCAATAGATACAGCTAGTTTAGTCCAAGCGCCTATTTTCTGTGCCTTTAAGAGTAGAGGAAAGTGGGTGCTATTATTGGCTTGTTATAGTCTCAAATTATTCCTTTCTCTTAAAAGAAATACACAGTGGGGGCAACACAGAGTGTTTTCATATGCTAGTCACTAGGGCTTTCTGGAACACCATGTCCTAGGATGAAATTTCCACAGCATGCCACACACTTTTCAGATCTGCTTTAGACCTTTTGAAAAGACTAAAGGGGCTTGTTTTCCCCTTTTCCCAGCTTTTATATTATTATGATTATATTAAATATAAAGTATCTGTGGAACCTGGAGAAGGCATTAACCACTCTTTAATTATAAAATGCATAGCTTGGTATTTTCCAGACACCCGCTTTTATCCTTTATGGCCCTCTCAATTAGTTCCTCTGAAGTTCTCATATGAAAACCTGTTGGATTACTGATTTCTGGATTAAAAGGGGCTATAAATTATAGCCCCTCTCAAAATCCATCAGGGGAAGGGGGAAGGCAGAAAGTGACTTAATGATGATTTAGCCCTTATTAGCAACCAGACCCAAATGTTTGAGCTCTGCAATGCAAATATAGAATTATTCCCCAGCCCACCCCTGCTCCCCACAATGACTAGTAACGCACTCACTCACTTTCAAAGGAACTTGAAAAAATGATTGAATGTTGACATTTTCAGTAAGAAATTGGTCTCATCCCACTCCTGCCCCAATGAACAGTGTGGCTCCTGCCCACAAGGGTCTGGCATGTCGCAGCCCTGTCCTTCACCCCAGTCCCAGCTCTGGAATTAAGCCCATCAAGGGTAGGTCACTGAGCAGCAGCCTCAAGGATGGAGAGTGTGCAGTGTCTCCCCCTGAGCTGGGAGATAGAGGACTGAGCAACAGACTCCTCTACCTGCCCTCTATGCTCTAATCTCCATCCTGCATCAGCCACTGATGCTCTACAAGACTATAATCCTTCTCCCAGCCCACCCCCAGAACTCTGCCTAGCTCCAGTCAGCCCCAGAACTGGGTCCCACTCCCTCTGGTCACATCTTGGATCTACCCATGTTGGCAGACTGAATTTCTCAGAGCTGTTCCTTTTGAGTACTGTCTTCTGTACCCTGACTAGGTTTTACCTAAATCAAACCAGGAAGCACTGGCCTTTAGCTACACAGTTGAGGACAGCACAGCTGTCCTCAGTCACTGGGCCATCTCCCTCCACTCTATCATGTACCATGAGAAGGTGATCTTGCCCCAGCTCCTCACCTTCACTTGGGCCCTATAGGTGCCGAGGTCTGCCAGATCTACTCAGGCCCCACATCATCTTAAAGTCCACCCTGGTTTGCTCAACTGCCCCATAAATTCAGGCTTTACCAGGTTTGCATTAGGCAAAGTTGAAACTCTCTGTTTCACCAAGTTGTGAGTGATTTCAAAGATGGATAATCTTAAATGCTATTATGGCATCAAGGTGAATTGAGGAGAGAAGGGAATCACAACTTTCAGTGTTCGGCTTGCACATGTCAGCCAAGCAAGGCCTTCTCTAGTTAGCCTTCCTAAAATGATTTAAACACATACACACACACACACACACACTCACAGACATATGCACACACAGGCATACACACTGCGTTCCTTTCTGAAAAGTAACCTTGAGGAAAAAAGCATGCAATATTGGTGCTGGTAAAAGAAATGAAGTAAAAGCTGAGGGCAAAGAAGTAACACATAAGCAGAAAACAGAACTTTTGGATAATTTCAGAACTGAATCATCAACGTGGTGATAGCTAAGATGAACAAATTCACCATATATTTCTGATGAAAATAAGAAAAAGTGACTCTTATGCAAATGTAGAGAAAGAACTGCACATTCTATAGGAAATTATATACAAACATAGGCAATTCAGATGTTCTGAGATCCTTGAAGGGTGTCAAGGGTCTGTTGCACTAGTATTGCCAAGAGGAAAATATAATTACTCTGAAGGTCTTTTAGAGACACTCTTTCCTGACCACTGGCAAACAGCAAAGCCCAAGGTAGATCCTTGCCCAATGTTCTTACCTGGTCGTCATAGCGGTAAGTGAGGAACTGCTCCCCTGTTGTGTCTTCCAGAAAACTTCCCTGAGGAGAGAGTGCAAACTCGGGCAGGAAATAGGCTCCAGGAGATTTCTCAGCTGTGGTCTGAAAAACAAGATCATTTGGTCACAAGCAAGGCTCCAGTAAGAACCCCCTAACAAGTAAAGTACAAGAAGGCCATTCCAGGAGAATCCACCATTAAAAGCTATACCAAGAAACAAAAAGGGAAGTGCCCTCTCTTGGCAAAGACCAAGGTGAGGCACACCAAGTGTCTGCGTCGGGGCACTGTTAGGCCAGGATATCACAGTGGCCTGAATCAAATTGGCGGCCACGACATTTATTCCCTGACACCTGCCTCTCTTCCCCTCCCTGCTACCTCTGCTCCCCATCTTCCAACAATTCAGTCACAGAGTAGTTAACTTTGTTTTGTTGTTGCAAATCTATCATTTTTAGAATTTTCTTCTTCCTTTCTTCCTTTTTCTCTTCTTTTTTCTTTTTTTTGGCAAAGGAGTGAGAAACAAAAATTTTCTTCCATACTACAACAAAAATGCACCTCATTGTAGAAACTTTAGAACATATAAATGAGCACAGAAGAAAATTAAAATCACCCATAACCTTTTCAACCTGTAATAACCACTTTTAATTGTTTTGGCGTGTGTCCTTTGAGATGTTTTCCTCGTAATGCTTTGTTTAAAGATCCAAGCTTAAATAAACATGGATATTGTAGACTCTGTTTAGTTCATGGAAAGCTCATACCCCGGTCCGTTTTCACGCTGCTGATAACGACATACCCGAGACTTGGAAGAAAAACAGGTTTAATTGGACTTAAGAGTTCCACATGGCTGGGGAGGCCTCAGTATCATGGCAGGAGGTGAAAGGCACTTCTGACATGACAGCCGCAAGAGAAAATGAGAGGGATGCAAAAGCAGAAACCCCTGATAAAACCATCAAATCTCATGAGACTTATTCACTATCATGAGAACAGTATGGGGGAAACTGCCTCCATGATTCAAATTATCTCCCACCGGGTCCCTCCCACAACACGTGGGAATTATAGGAATACAATTCAAGATGAGATTTGAGTGGGGACACAGAGCCAAACCATATCATTCCACCCCTGGCCCCTCCAAATCTCATGTCCTCACATTTCAAAACCAATCATGCCTTCCCAACAGTCCCCCAAAGTCTTAACTAATTTCAGCATTAACCAAAAAGTCCACAGTCCAAACTCTCATTTGAGACAAGGCAAGTCACTTCTGCCTATGAGCCTGTAAAATCAAAAGCAAGCTAGTTACTTCCTAGATACAATGGCGGTATAGGTATTGGGTAAATACAGCCATCCCAAATGGGAGAAATTGGCCAAAACAAAGGGGTTACAGGGCACATGCAAGTCCAAAATCTAGTGGGGCAGTCAAATTTTAAAGCTCCAAAATGATCTCCTTTGACTCTAGGTCTCATATCCAGGTCACACTGAGGCAAGAGGTGGGTTCTCATGGTCTTGGGCAGCTCCATCCCTGTGGCTTTTCAGGGTACAGCCTCCCTCCCAGCTGTTTTCATGGGCAGGCATTGAGTGTCTGTGGCTCCTCGAGGAACATGGTCCAAGCTGTCAGTGGATCTACCATTCTGGGGTCTGGAGGACAGTAGCCTTCTTCTCACAGCTCCACTAGGCAGTGTCCCAGTAGGAACTCTGTGTGGGGGTTCTGATCCCACATTTCCCTTCCGCACTGCTATGACATAGCTTCTTCATGGGGGCCCTGCCCCTGCAGCAAACTTTTGCCTGGGCATCCAGGTATTTCCATACATCCTCTGAAATCTGGGCAGGGGTTCCCAAACCTCAATTCTTGACTTCTGTTGCAGGCTCAACATCACATGGAAGATGCCAAGACTAGGGGCTTCCACCCTCTGAAGCCACAGCCCAAGCTCTGCATTGGCCCCTTTCAGCCACAGCTGGAGCAGCTGGGACACAGGGCACCAGGTCCCTAGGCTACACACAGCACAGGGACCCAGGGCCCAGCCCACAAAACCACTTTTTCCTCCTGGGCCTCCAGGCCTGTGATGGGAGGGGCTGCCATGAAGGTCTCTGACATGCCCTGGAGACATTTTCCACATAGTTCTGGGGATTAACATCAGGCTCCTTGATACTTATGCAAATTTCTGCAGCCAGCTTGAATTTCTCCCCAGAAAATGGATCTTTCTTTTCTATTGCATAATCAGACTATAAATTTTCTGAATTTTTATGTTCTGTTTTCCTTTTTAAACTGAAAGCCTTCAACAGTATCCAAGTCACCTCTTGAATGCTTTGCTGCTTAGAAATTTATTGCACTGGGTACCCTAAATCTTCTCTCTCAAGTTCAAAATTCCACAAATCTCTAGGGCAGGAGCAAAATGCCACCAGTCTCTTTGCCAAAACATAACAAGAGTCACCTTTGCTCCAGTTCCCAACAAGTTCCTCATCTCCATCGGAGACCACCACAGCCTGGACCTTTTCATTCATAACATTATCAGCATTTTGGTCAAAGCCATTTAACAAGTCTCTAGGGAGTTCCAAACTTCCCCACATTTTCCTGTCTTCTTCTGAGCCCTCCAAACTGTTCCAACCTCTGCTTGTTACCCAGTTCCAAAGTTGCTTCCATATTTTCAGCAGCATCCCATTCTACTGGTGCCAATTTACTGTAGTAGTCCATCTTCATGCTGCTGATAACGACATACCCAAGACTGGGAAGAAAAAGAGGTTTAATTGGGCTTGCATTTCCACATGGCTGGGGAGGCCTCAGAATCATGGCAGGAGGCAAAAGGCACTTCTTACATGATGGCAGCAAGAGAAAATGAAAGGGATGCAAAAGTGAAAACCACTGATAAATCCATCAGATTTTGTAAGACTTATTCACTGCCACGAGAACAGTATGGGGGGAACCTCCCCCATGATTCAAATTATCTCCCACCGGGTCCCTCCCACAGCATGTGGGAATTATGGGAGTACGATTCAAGATGAGATCTGGGTGGGGACACAGAACCAAACCATATTACCTGGCATCTGAATCACTGGACATAAATCACAATGGTTGGAGTCTGAGGGAGTCAGAAAGGACATCCTCTTTGGGGAAATATGGCTTGAATATCATGACCCAATTGACTTGCTACCATCACACTATCATCCACCTCCTGGGAGAGCCTGTCCAAGGGAAGACTGAGGAGGTAGGGGGCTTACCAGGATCACTGCCTTGATTGCGTCAAAGAGGAAAGTAATAAAGGAGACAGAATCTGCAGTGCTTAGCCCCATCCAGTCAAAAATACATGGATCTGTGACTATACCCCCGACTGGATACCTCACTTCCCCTGCTTGGGAAGAAATGAGTCAGAAATAACGTAAGAGGCCACAGGTGTTACTCTAAGAAAATTGCTCTCTGCAAACAGGAGGAGCAGAGAATAAACACATTCCTCTGACACCTCTGCTGCTCCAATGGACTCATTCTCAAACTGCAGCAGGTACTATGGTTTATGCCAAAATATCCCTCTGAATACTGTGTTTTAGAAAGGTAAATCAACATCGTTCTGTCAAAGAACACAGAAGAAATAACTCCACTAGACTAGATGGTTTAGATGGCACTACGCTGTTAAAATAATTTGAAGATTTTCTTATTAAATTTCATTTATGTGAGAGATTTAGCACCACTATTGTTAATTGCACCTACTGGCTTCAATCATCATTTTATTTTTTTTTACTTTAATATTTTTTAGACAGTCTTGCTTTGTCACCCAGGCTGGAGTTGAGTGACGTGATTTCAGCTCACTGCAATCTCCGCCTCACAGATTCAAGAAATTCTCCTGCCTCAGCCTCTCTAATAGCTGGGGTTACAGGTGCCCACCACCACACCTGGATAATTTTTGTATTTTTAGTAGAGATAGGGTTTCACCATGTTGGCCAGGCTGGTCTCGAACACCTGACCTCAGGTGATCTGCCCGCCTTGGCCTCCCAAAGTGCCAGGATTACAGGCATGAGTCACTGCGCCCAGCCAGAATCATCATTTTTAAATACCTAAAGAGACCTTAGAAGTCATCTAGGTCAAACTCTTTATTTTAACAATGAGTAAACTATAGAGTTAGGAGACTTACCAATTACCAAATCTGAGAGTGACTATTCCTGGCACACAAAAAGAGCAAGTGCAAAAGCCCTAAAATAGAAAGGCAGTCAGTGAGTTTGAGGAGCAGACCCAGGCTTACAGCCAGGGCTGGAACCTGTTAGCAGCCATGTGCAAATACCTGGACAGATCCATTTACCAGAGTGGGAGCAGTCAAAGATCACCACCTTAAAACAGCTTCCTGCATATGGTGGACCTTCCAGTGTGATGCTTATCTTTAGTTGACCATGCATTCAACACATATTTATTGAGCACCTAGTATATGCCTGGCACAGTTCTCAGTGCTATAGATACAATGAGGAACAACAAAGATCAGGTTCCTATTTTCATGGAGGTTACATCCTAGGGGAGGAGATACACAGTAAAATAAGTAAACAAATACATAAATAAGAAAATTTACATTCTAAGTTATAAAGGAAATAAAACAAGGTGATATGAGAATAATGTTGGGAGAGGACTGTTCAATTTTAGATAAGATTATCAAAAAAGGCATCCATGAGAAGATAAGATTTCAGATGATACCTCAAACAGGAGGAGCCAGTTATGGAAAAAGCTAAGGATGAGTATTACTGGCAAAAGAAGAGCAAGTACCAAAGCTCCAAAGTGGAAAGGAAGTCAGTGAGTTGGAAGAACTAGAGTGTGGCTGGATTCAGTGTGGACAAGTAAGAGTGGCAAGAAATGGATAAAGGAAGGAAGAGAAAAGCCACCCAAGACATTTAAAGCCTTATGGCAAGGAGATGGAGAATCACAGAAGAGTATTTAAATAACACTGACTGCTTTGTGGAGAATGGGCTAGAAGGAGGCAAAGTAGAAACACAAAGACTAGTTGGAAGGCTGTTGATACTAACCCAGGTGAGAAGGGATGGTTCATTGGACTGGGTTGATGGCAGTAGAGAAGGGGAGAGGTGCATGGATTAGAAGTAGAACCAACAAAGCTTGCTGATGAGGGAGGAAAAGGGAGGAATCAAGGGTGACTTCTGGGTTTTTGGTTTGAGCAATGGCTATAAAGGAATTGCAATGGATGGACAGCCCTGAGGCAGAAACAGATTTGTTGGGGAGGGTATAGTCAATAGTTCTGTTTGAGTCATGTTAAGTTGGAGGTGTCCATAAAACATCCATGTGAAGAGCCTGAGTTTGCCATTCAATATGCAAGTCCAGGGCTCAGAAAGGAAATCTGAGGCTGGAGACAGGGATTTGGAAGTCATCACTTAACATTTTCATAATATATGTATGTATGTATATTTACATATATTTACACCCATTACACCAGAAAAGCCACTCCCTAGAGAAAGAGTTTGGCATGCAAGAGGGCTTTGCCTGACACCCTCAATTCTAATATTTGAAATTAAGTAGAAGAGGAGGAGAAAGCAGAAGAGACTAAAAATGAACATCAATTAGAGCAGAATAAAAAGGAAAAAACCCTATATTAGGTCATGGGAAGATTTAGCATCAAAAAGAATAGTCAAGTGTCTTGAATGCTGCCAAGAAATTGAGGAAGATGAGGCCAGAGAAGTATCCCTTGGATCTAGTAACAGGGAAGTCAATGTTGACTTTGACAAGGGTAGTTATGATGCAGTTTTTCTTAGAAAAATTGGGCCTTCCCTTAGGAGAAATGGCTGAGTTCACACAAGGCTTCAGAAAGCAAGCATCATACCAAACATGTGTTTGACATTTCCACCCAGAAGGAAGTTGACTTCCTACATCTTAGGAAGACCCAATGGCATGCGGCCCCTCACAGGATGGGGTGACCAAAGAGGTCAGAGCCCTTAAGTAGCAAAAGTTGGAGGGAAAGCAGAAGAAACAAGCCTGGATCAGGAAGTGTGCGATCTTCCCAGGGCACTGAGCCAGGCCTAGGAGAGAAGCTGCCAAAATGCATCATCTCCACCAGCCACTGTCCACAGCTGCTGAGTCACCAGAGACGAGGTCAAGAGGAATCCAGACAGTACCTCCAGGGACTATGAATACGAGACTTGGAGATACAGCTGTGTCTCCAGATCCCCATCCAGCTGAAGAATTTGACTCAAGCAGGAGGAAGTGTATATGGGATGGCTATTCAAGGACAAGAGTTGAGTGTTCTAGACCTTAATCTACACATTGTAAAGGGTCAAGAATAACTATGAAAGATGGGTGAAAGTTCTGCTTGATTTTCATATTATGATACAATAGAAATACATATGTGGCCTCTGACCAAGGTTCTTGACATAAAGCTCAGCCGTAGGAGAATCTTTTGTTCTACTGTCTGGTCTTTGACTGCAGTTCCTGACACAGAGCTCCTAAGGCTTTGTGATTTTCTGAGTGACAGGGGCATCTGACTCAGCTCCTAAACTCCTTGGAATTTTCTGGGTGCTAGGAGCATCTTTTAATCTAATGAGGTGACTCTTGGTGCACCCCTGGATAGCCTCAGGATGGGGGCTGCTTACCAGGGGAGCCAATCATGTGATTAGAGGGTTGGAACTTTCAGTCCTCACCCCCAACCTCTGGTGAAGGGAAAGGTGCTGAAAAGTTGAGCTGATACCAATGGCCAATGAGGTAATCAACCATGCCTAGGTAATGAAGCCTCCATGAAAACTCAGAAGGATTGGGTTCGGGGAGTTTCTGAGTTGGTGAACATATCTGTGTGCCTGGAGGGTGGCACACCCCAACTCCTGCACTTGGGGCCCTTCCGGACCTCACCCTACGTATCTCTTCATCTGGGCATTCATCTGTATCCTATATTGCATCCCTTTTTAAGCTAGAAAATGTAAGTAAAGTGTTTCATTTAGCTCTCCAAGCTGCTCTGGCAAATTAGTCAAAGCCAAGGACAGGCTCAATTTATAGCCTGTTTGTCAGAAGTGTAAGTGATAACCTATACTCAACCTACTGCTTGAGATTGGCCTCTGAAGTGGGCGGCAGTCTTGTGGGACTGAACCCTTAGCCTGTGGGGTCTGATGCTATCTCTAGGTAGATAGTCTCTGAATTGAATTGAATTAGAGGACACCCAGTGGTGTCCAGTGAAGAATTGCTTGCTGTGTACAGAAATACCCCCACACAAGTGCTGTGTTGAGTGGAAAATAGAGAGTAAGAAAAAAGCACTTTAGTTTTTTGTTTTCTGTTTTTTCCTATTTCTTAGATTGATGTAATGGGAAGAGAGAGAAGCAGGGAAGAAGAGGGTATTCCTACAGTCAAGAGCAGAATCCAGTGTGCCTCAAAAGGTAAGCAGTCACCAGTTAAAACAAACATAATGTGATTCCCATTGCAATTAAACAAGCCAGTCTGAACACTTCTCCTGACCTGGTGTGAGCCCCTACACCCATCTCTCCAGAGCACAAACAGCCAAATATCACACCACTAACATCTACAGAACTGTGGTCAGTGAAGGGCCCTAGCCTTTCCCCCACATGCCATTGCTAAGCCATGTTACTGTGCTCTGGATTGAGAGCCCAACTGCACACTTTCCTGCCATTCACTTTCTCTTTAGATTTGGCATCTCGAGACTGCTTTAAATCTAGACTGCATTTATCAGGATATGCAGCACTCTCCCCCTGCTCCACATCAGCCCAAATTTGTGGGGCATGCTCACAATCTGCATCCTTGTCACTGCTACAAACACTGAACAGGAATAGGGCTGAGGCCTGAGCCCTCTACTTATCCAGGCTGATGGCAAATTTACCCAATTATAGTTCCTCATTTGCCATGTCCTCATGTTAGCCACTAAGGATTCAAGGAATACACTGTCAGATGCTTCAAATCTACACTGACAGACAACACAAGAAGGTAAGATGCTAAAAGGAAGAACTGAGATTCCAACAGATTTTAACAGGTTGGGCAAAAGCTAAATGCCAAAAAGGCGAAGCCCTGAGCCATTATTGCTGGACTCTTCCCATGACACCAGCGCTTAGCCAGACACCATGTAAGGTCACTGTCAGGAATATTAATGCATAGGTAGGCCTATCTCTGTTAACGGCAACCAAAGCGGGGCGCGGTGACTCATGCCTGTAATCTCAGCACTCAGGGAAGCTGAGGCAGGAGGATCACTTGAGTCCAGGAGGTCAAGGCTGCACTGTAGTGAGCCATGATCATGTTACCACACTCCAGCCTGGGTGACAAACCAAGATCGGCCAGGAAGGCTTTAGGATTTGAATGGGAAGTTAGGATCACTCCTATGGTGAAAGGTCCTTTAAATGTCAATATTCCATGAGTCAGGAAGTGTACCTTCCAGGCAAATCAGGCAGAATCCCCAGGCTCAAAGCCAGTCACAGTCTGCAAGGGATACATTCTCTGTATTCCTCTGGGGGGCCTCAGGGAGCTGCTCCCCCTGGCCTGGATGGCACATGGGACTTCACAGTTTGTAGCTTCCAAGGCCCATGAGGGAAAGTCAAGTTAACCAGCAGAACTTAAACTCAGTGCACCAAACACATTTTTCTTCAAAAAAACCATGATGTACATTTGGTACCTTGAACGTGAAACAAAAGTTAAAAAATAAACCTTCCGGATCATTTTGGTTTTTCAAGTAGAATGCCGTCATGCTGAAACTTTTCAGTCTTAGGCGTCCAGAACTTTCCTGATGAAATATAAAATACATTTACTTTGGCAGGATTGGAAGGGTGGGTTAAAAGAAAAGGAGTTTTCACGTTTTTTTTTTTTCTGAGATAAAAAAATTATTTCTAGGTATTTAAGATTCTTTTTCTCTATTTACCATCAGTTAATTATATGTTCTTCTAATATTGTTCATATAAAAGACCTAACATTTGAATAACGTCTGGATACATCTCAGCCAAAATACCATGTAGTTTTGAACTTCAGCTTCACTCTGGGTCACATTTCCAAAAGAAATATGAGCCTCAGGCCCTTCTCCACCCCTCCTAGGGCAGTGAGTTGGGCAGGGCCTTGCGAGTGCCTCCCTTACTCAGAATGAGCTGTTGACATGGACAGGTTCCTTCCCCGAGTTTAAATCTATCACAGGAAGACTCTCTTTAGCAAACTGGAATTCTCAGAGCACCACTCATCCTTCTACCACGAAACATGCATTTTCTCTGGAATTTTCTCTCTCCCTCTCTCTCCTTTCCTCCCCTTCTCAAAGACCCCACCACACACACACACACACACTGCACACATACCACAAACACACAAATACATACCACACACTACATACACACACACATATAACCACACATTACATGCATACACATACCACAAACATGTCATGCACACACACCACAAACCGCACACAAAAACACATACAACACACTACATACATACACCACATACCACACATATGTATTATACATTAATCACATACTCATACATTATACATATGCATACCACAAACATAATTTTGGCTTACTACTACCCACACTATATACATACACACACACCACAAATATACCACACATACACCAAACATCAGATGTACTCACACACCACACACTACAATCACGTGACACATACAAAACACACACCACACACTACATACATACATATAAACACAACATACCCCCCACATACCATCCATACACACCATACACATACACAGCACACTACTGCCATACACATAATACCACATAAACACACGCTTTTTGGCCATATCATGCACATCCCATACTAAATACATACACACACATACATACCTACACATCCACAAATATACCCCCACACACACACACAAAACACACACACACATACCACACATACCACACACACCCCACTCACACTACATACATGCACATGCCACAAATACGCCAAATACATATACACCACATAGCACACATTACACTGACTCACACATCCCTAATTAGCATTGACAAGCAGGGCCCAGAGTAATCAGTGAAAAGATCTTGCTGGAATACATTTCACCTTTCAGTTCCCCAAAAAGAGAAAACCTAAACATTGAGACATCTCTACATATCTGAACGTTCTTTAGTGCTCAGCACTGGGCTTCACACATGGAAGACCTTCAGTAACTAACATGTTTCCTAGGAAAGCTGGCCCAGGTTGGCCCTCTCCCCGCAAGGCCTGCATGCCTGCTGTCTGAATATTCTCTGCACCACAGAAGGCCCAAAGGCTCTGGCTGAGTAGCATGCTGGCATTTCACAAAGGGTTATTTAAAAACTCCACTATTCCTCCGAATGGGGAGCGGAAAGAAAGCCTTGCCCTGCCAATATACACAATGCAGATCCTCTTTCCCTAGGGCCTGCCCCCCCAAAAATTTTACTTAAGAGTCCATTTTTCAAGACCTTGAAGTAAGCTGACCTATTGGAAACAGCCTCAATTAGCAAAATGTCACATGGAAAAAAGTCTACTTTAAAGTTCCCCAGGAAAAAACTGAAAACAGTATTCTATGAACATGGCTCCATTGCTAGAGAAAAAAAAACGAGATGTTTGTCTCAAATCTTGACAAATTGTAAACTCCCTACCTCACTCTCCACCATCCTCCCCCTCCTCCTGGTCTAGCCACTAGGTGAGGGGTGACACCATTCCTGCCAAAGCACTCAGGAGAGAAGAGAATGCTGGTTATTTGGTTATTCGAGGGGCATGAGTCACTGTTGGTGAGAGGAAGTGCTGTTTGTGAGAGCCACCAGAAAAAGTGCTGTGCAGAAGTGAGCTGTTTTCTGGTGGATCTTGGTCTTTCTCTCCCAAAAATCGCTTCCACGCCCTGACAGGAATTCCGTGTTGAAGAAGAACATGCTCTCAGGGCCCCAACTAGGCAGTGGAATCTGCACTTTGATCCTCAAGTGAAGCATGTATTTTCCCACAGCCTCTTCACCACTAACACTCATCATTATCTCTCTGGCAGAGAAAAGGCATCTTTGTCTTTTAAATTGAGTACAAATAAATATTTTATTTTACCAAAATGGTTGCAGGGGGAGAATCTCAAAAGCATGGAGTGTTAGGTAATTCTTGGGGCTCACAGGGCCCATTCAATCAGTCAGCATACGTTTATTAAGCACCTACTATGCGCCAATTACTGTTTTTGATACTGAGAGTGCAACAGTCAACAAAACAGACAAGAATCACTTTTCCCAAGGAGCTCATATTCTAACTTGGGGAAGCAGAAATAAACACAATAGAGAAGTAAATTGTATACTATGTCATTTGCAAAAAGGAGATCCAAAGTGCTGGGGGATGGGATATAAATTGCAGCTTTAAATAGAGTGTTCAGGGCAGACCAGAGTAGGTCTAGGTTCCTTAAAGAATCACTATTTTTTTTCTGATTATCTAAACTGACAAGTTGGATCTTGCCATCTTCCTTGGAGATTTCAAAGGGTCTACACTCTCGAGGAACCTGGCTGGGACCTGCAGGACTCTGGAGTCCGTCTGCCTCTACCCAAGGCAGCAGAGTGACCCATTCCTCCTTGGTTCAAGTACCTCTCTGCCTCCACAGCCCTCCAGCTCCAGCCTGGTTAGGCCCGAGCATGGCTGCTCTCCAAGCACCTCCTGCCTCCTGGACAAGTGGGGGCCTCTGCCATCCTACTGTCCCTGGCTGTTCTCCTGGCCATGCTTCTTCCCAGTGAGACATAGCCCAACAATGCTCACACCTTATAACACCAGTGCAACCGACATATGCAGAAAACACGCACATGTCAACAACTGATTAATTATGCAGACATGATATTCTTGTTGCCAACCTCTGAGACCATTACTGAGTATCAGCATTTGTGTTAATTCAGTAGCAAAAAAAAAAGAAGAAGAAGAAGAAAGAAAGAAAAAAACACATTACCAGCTCTTCCCAATTTGGCAATGAGACATCACCCAACCTGACAAAGTCCAGAAACACGCCGGGGACATATTCATGTTTATTCAAGGTCTTTCTCACCCCTACAGCTTTATTTCTTTCAGGAAACAGCTCGTCTGTGTAGCTGAAATCATGCAGGCTTTCAAAATGCAGCCTTCCAAGAGAAGAAAAAGACAGAAATGTGTTGTTTGCACATACTCCGAAAAACATTTATATTCATCATAAGCTGGTTTGTTTTTCTAAGCTTTTCAGGGCAGGAAGTGTTCAGTGCGAACACATCAGTGGAGCTGCCAGATTTGCTGTTTGGATGCTCATGCCTTTCAAAACTTTTTTTTTTTTTCTTTTTTGAGATGGAGTCTCGCTATGTCACCCAGGCTGGAGTGTAGTGGTGCGATTTTCAGCTCACTGCAAGCTCCATCTCCCGGATTCACGCCATTCTCCTGCCTCAGCCTCCCAAGTGAGTATCTGGGACTACAGGTGCCTGCCACCATGCCCAGTTAATTTTTTGTATTTTTTAGTAGAGACGGGGTTTCACCATGTTAGCCAGGATGGTCTTGATCTCCTGACCTCATGAGCCGCCCACCTCGGCCTCCCAGAGTGCTGGGATTACAGGCGTGAGCCACCGCGCCCAGCCTCAAAGCTCTTAAACAAGCAAGACAATAGGAAGACAGAGATTTAGAGTCAGGGTGTCTTTGTTCAATGTGTATAAAATGGCATCACTCTCATTTCCATAAACCACAAAAAAAAATCCTTGGGGGTTAGCAGGACATATTAAAGACTTCTTAAAAACAAAAGGTGATGCTTTTACAATATTAAGATGCTAACATCAACCCCCGCAATACGATGGTAAAAAAGCCATACTGGAGTCATAAATCAGCAGGAAAAACAAAAAAAACCTGTTACAAATATACTATCTTTTGTTAAAAGAAAAAAAAGAATACAAACTACAGTCCCTGATCCAAGCAGTACGTTGGGTGTGACTTGAAGTTGGCACATTTTAGGGTATACTTTAAATTTCTTAATATATGGAATTAAGAATACTTTTGGGTGTTTAAAACATCATCATACCATTCTATACTTATTTGACATGAAAATGTCACTTGGGGACTGAGCGCCGTGGTTCACACCTATAATCCCAGCACTTTGGGAGGCTGAAGCACGAGACCAGCATAACCAACATGGTGAAACCCGTCTCTACTAAAAATACGAAAATTAGCCAGGCATTGTGGCAGGTGCCTGTAATCCCAGCTACTCGGGAGGCTGAGGCAGGAGAATCGCTTGAACCTTGGAAGCGGAGGTTGCAATGAGCCAAGATCGTACCATTGCACTCCAGCCTGGGCAACAATGAAACTCCATCTCAAAATAAATAAATAAACGAAGAAAAGAAAATGTCACTTGGTTTGGGGTTTGAATAAACATTGGAGTCACTGGTAGCAGATACTTGGAAAATCACATTCATAAACTAGACAAACTTGCAGACACTGGACATCTGTTATAATATATTGGTGATGGCTGCTCAGATTTCGAAAGGGAGCCAGACTTGCAGTTGGGAGCCCAAGCGTCCAACCCACCTCTGCAAGAAAGTGGCCATGTGGCTCCTCACATGTCCTTTCAGGTCTCCAGGTCTTACTCTCCACACTGCTAAAGGCGGGCTTCATGCTAGATGAACTCCAAAATTCTCCACAGCAGAAGGAAAGCCAGGCAGGAGGATGAAGTTGCAGTAATTTTGTTTCTCTACTGCATTTTTTTAAATTATCAAAGTAATATCGTTGATGTGAATTTAGAAAAAAAGTTTCCTGAGCAGAAAAATACCCAGTAGTCAAAAAATAAAACTCTGGTATCCTTTGTCGTGAGAATCATTGCATTTTCTTAAATCAAAAGGAGGCACAGGAGAGAAAAACTGCACAGTGTCCCTCTCACTGACTCAAAGAGCCCTCAGATAGAGCCACACTCAACTCAGTGATAAAAGGAAAATGTAGAATAACTTCATGATAAAAGAATCAACATTCTTTTATGCTTATTTCTTCACCCCACTGCTACTGGTGAGAGGAAGCAGCTTGCATATTTTGACAAGGCATATTTGTGCTCTCAAGGCTTCAGTTTCCTAAAATAATGTATATGATAGTGTTCTTTAAACTGTAAGGAGCTATACAAATGTATGATATTATGATTGTGATAATCACAAAGTTCTAAAGGCAAGGTTTTAATGTAAACCTTAGTACTACTGTACAAGCATGCGTTGTGTTTGGTGCTGGCCATGAGAGACGGAACAAGACACTCCATGCTCCATGGAACTCACTGTCTGGGATTGGGTGTGGAATGAGAAACAGACAAGCAAGTAGGCAATTATGATGCTATGTGACAAGGACTATCCAAGACAGGGAAGAACACAGTGCTGGCGGGCATAGGAGCATAAGTGGCACTACAGAGGCAATGACCACAAAGCTGAGATGTAAAGAATAAGTAGGAATTAGCCAGAAAAATGGAGAGGACAGAGGAACAGACCTTCTAGAACAACAGGGGCATAACGAACAACATA
The DNA here is from genome assembly GCF_008728515.1 of Papio anubis. Lineage (NCBI taxonomy): Eukaryota > Metazoa > Chordata > Mammalia > Primates > Cercopithecidae > Papio > Papio anubis. The sequence continues at coordinate 105,835,756 of NC_044982.1, read as the reverse complement.
GGCAAGGACAGGAGACGGGGGGCAACAGTCCAAGTTGCATGAATGGTGTGTAGCTCTGCAGAGCTGGATTCTAGAATGTGGGGGAAGTTGGGAGAAGAGAAGTTGGAGAGGTAGGCATGGGCTGGATCCTGAAGGGAGTCTGGAAGGCAGACCATGAAGTCCATGTTCATCCTGAGGAAGCACTGGAGAGACATTAAGTAGAGAAGTGAAATTATTATTATGAAGAATAGATGGGAGGGTAAACGATACAGAAGGCAGGGAAACTAGTGAGGCCACTGTAACATTCCAGGAGACAAATGATGGGGCAACAAGGATTGAGTGGAAAATGAACCAGAACAAAATAACATATCTCAGAACTCAAGAAAAAATTATCCTAATATATTTGAAATATTGGGACAAGTGGCAAAGTTTCAGGCAAACTACGTTAACAGTTTGGTTCATTACCAAAAACTGACTCCAAATAGAAGAGGAAAATCTCAATAGTCCTTTAACCAATAAAAAAATAGAATCAGTTTTTTACATTCTTTCCATAAAGAAAACCATACAACCACAAGGTTTTAGAGGTGTGCTCTACACAACATTCAAAGTATAAATAATTATTATCTTTAAAAAAAACTCTTTCAAAGAATAGTAAAAGAAAGGACACCCAATAATTCATCTTATGAGTTTATTATGATCTTGAAAACAAAACCAAGTAAGAATAATAAAAGAAAAAAATTACACATCAGTCTCGCTCTAAAATGAAGGCAAAATTTCTAAATAAAAGACAGACAAAATAAATCTAACATTGTACAAAAATAAACTATCAACAGTAGAATAAATCAGTAAATCATGGTGTATTTACACACTGGAATACAATAGAACAGTAAAAATGAGTGAGCTCAGCTTCACAGGTCAACAGAGATGAAATTTAAAACTACAATACTGAGCAGAATAGACAACGTATGATTTCATTTGTATAAAATCCAAAACAATGACAGCAACAAATGATATATTATTTAGGGATACATACTCAAATGGTAAACTATAAAGATAAGGAAGTATAAAAACAAAATTCACCTTTGCTGTGCTTACATCTGAGCAGAGAGGAGGAGAGAGTAAGGAAAAGTCATACAAGAAGCTTCACAGGTATTGATAAGGTTCCATTTCCTAAGCTCCACGGTGGGCACCTAATTGTTCCACTATGTCATTATTACGGAGCCATCTTACATATTATTGTGCAATTGAGCACTACACAAATTTATATGGCCATCTTCCTTTAAACATCACATCATATAAATTCTTTTGTATATACATTTTATAATAAGTTTTAGGCCAGGCGTGGTGGCTCACACCTGTAATCTCAACACCTTGGGAGGCCAAGACGGGTGGATCACTTGAGCCCAGGAGTTCGAGACCAGCCTGGGCAACATAGTGAAACCCCATTTCTACAAAAAATGCAAAAACAAAAACAAAAAATCAGCCTGCTGTGGTGGCACACACCTGTAGTCCCAGCTATCTGGGAGGCTGAGATGGGAGGATCACCTAAGCCCAGGAGGTGGAAGCGACAGTGAGCCAAGATCGTGCCACTGCACTCTAGCCTGGCGACAGAGCAAGACCTTGTCTCAAAAAAGTTAATTAAGTTTGTTTTAAATCAGGCGTGTGTGCGTGTGTGTGTACGCATGTGTATACTTAACACTAGATACAGTTTTGTTTGTATCCATAGGAAAGTGGTGAATTATTTAATAAATTCTTCAGCTCAATAGATAAATAAGGAGGAAAATGAGTAAACACAGATCCTCCCTCAATCAATGCACCTAAAACAATTCCATATGAATAAAAGAACGTGAAGGTTAAAAATATATAAATATATATAATTTCACTATTTTCTAGAATTAAGAATTGCAAAAAAAGAGTCTGTTATCAATCAGATTGTTTTCCCATTATGAGTTACTTTTCTTTCATCTGGAGTTTTTGAACGTATTTGTAACAGGTGATTTAAAGTATCTGTCAAATACGTCCAACATCTGGCTTCCTGAAAGACAGTTTTTATTAACTGCTTTCTTTTCATGTTATGGGCCACACTTTGCTGTTTCATTGTGTGCCTCATAACGTTTGGCTGAAAACTGGACAGTTTAAATAATATAATGTGGCAACTCTAGAAATCTTTTCATCTTCCTCCTCAGAAGTTAGAAATTTTACCAATTATGTATATGTCTCAGTATGTGTCTTTTCTCATCAGTCCTGGCTGTTAGCCAGAGAGTGCGCCCTTTGAGATACAAGTCTTCCTTCATTCAAGGAAACTTTCTTTTTTTTTTTTTTTTTTTTTTTTTTTTTGAGACGGAGTCTCACTCTGTCGCCCAGGCTGGAGTGCAGTGGCCGGATCTCAGCTCACTGCAAGCTCCGCCTCCCGGGTTCACGCCATTCTCCTGCCTCAGCCTCCGGAGTAGCTGGGACTACAGGCGCCCGCCACCTCGCCCGGCTAGTTTTTTTTTTTTTGTATTTTTTAGTAGAGACGGGGTTTCACCGTGTTAGCCAGGATGGTCTCGATCTCCCGACCTCGTGATCCGCCCGTCTCGGCCTCCCAAAGTGCTGGGATTACAAGCTTGAGCCACCGCGCCCGGCCCATTCAAGGAAACTTTCTAACAGTTGTTTCATTATTGCCTCTTCTCCGTCCTTTCCTTTCCTCCTGCTGCTTCTATCGTTTGAACAATTAAGACTTCTAAACCTGTTCTCCAAGTCTCTTAGCTTTTCCCTCATGCTTTACACTTCGTGGTTTTCCACTGTGTTAGATGGTATTTCCTCCACTTGGTTTTCCTTCAACTCTTCCACTGAATTTTTGCTTGGAAAATCTCATTTGGTTTTTAGTTTAAGAAAGTGGTGTTGGGCTGTAGTGGAATCTCCTCATATACTCTTAGTTGGTGGCTGTTCCAGTTTTCCTCCGTCCCCTGCATCAGTATTGTTTCAATAAGAGCTGTCTGTTCTGGACATATGGCCTGTTATTCCTCCTTCTGGCTGCTAGGCCCCCTAGGTGTGCTGCTTTCATATTCTTTCACATACACAATCTAAGAAGTAATATTGAAGGATATTTTGAAATCATACGTAGCTTATCAGTATGTTAACGGGGAGGGGGATAGCTGTAGGCTATGTAAAGATTAAACTCTACATTGGTTATCTCCTTGCAAGCAAAAGAAGACAGAGGACGTCACAGCTAGCTGTGGTCTGAGAGATGAAAGGAAGAAGATGGAGCAAGATATGCTGATGCCACCTCAGGAAGTCCTAAGAGCTGCACTGTTGAGTAGAGTAGCCAGTAGACACACGTGGCTATCGCACATTCTAAATGCAGCTAGTCTGAATTGAGATGGGCTGAAAGTGTAAAATAAGTACTTGATTTCAAAAGACTTAGTAGGAAAAAAAGTAACTTAAAATAATGCATTTAAAATTTTCATATTGATTACAGGTTGAAATAATATTTGGATATATTAAGTTATATGAAATATGTTACTAAAATTAATGTTCACTTGTTACTTTTAACTTAATTTTATTTTATTTTATTTTATTTTATTTTATTTTAGAGAGAGAGTTTCACTCTGTGGCCCAGGCTAAAGTGCAGTGGGGCAATCATAGCTCACTGCAACTTCAAACTCCTGGGCTCAAGGGACTCTCCCACCTCAGCCTCCTAAGTAGCCAGGACAACAGGGACCTCTACTATGCCAGCTAATTGTTTATTTTTTTGTAGAGACAGGGTCTTGCTGTGTTGCCCAGGCTTTGAACTCCTCATCTCAAGCAGTCCTCCCACCTCAACCCCTCAAAGCACTGGAATTACAGGTGTGAGCCACTGAATCCACCCCTTTTAGCTTATTTTAATATAGCTACTAGAAAATGTACAGTTATATATGTGGCCTGCATTACATTTTTATTGAACAATGCTGCTATATAGGATCCTGGAGTAGTTCTTCCTTCCCTAAAAGTTCTGAGGAGAAGCAAAGGCACTGATTTAAGTCAGGCAAGTGTTTCCAATACATTTTTACTCACTAAGATGCAGTCTTTGGTTCAAGACTAAGAAGATGATATCTAAAGGGGCTTCACAAAAGAATAATCAAGACCTCATGGCATTGCAGACCCCATACCTAAGAAGGGGTCCCACCCACACATCAATTATTAGCTCTGCCACCAACCTCAAACCACTGTGAAAGGACCTAACTGCAAGAACACAACATAGAAGAATCCCACAATGAAACAGAACTACTAAATCATTTGATTGCTAAGCAGGAAGCCATAAAACAGCACAAATGTTCTAACTGCAATGTTGTCCACAACCCAAGACATGAAGCTTCTTCCATTTCTTCCATTTTTAGCAGCTGCAACTCAAGCATAATTCAAACAGAGTGACTATATCTATTTCTGACGATGATATCTCATCGTTACTACAAATCTGTTTGTCCCATCACATAGCAAGTCACTGCCCACAGTAAAACACTGACCAATGTGATTGGTTGTGTTTAGGAGTAAGTGAAATGCAAATGAATCAAAAGCTGCTTGTGAGAAAACCTGTCTATACCCTTCTTTAAAAACAGCTCTGCTTTGATGAAAAGCGTTTTTAAGTGTTCAGAGGGAAAAATGGTGTAGCTGCTTGCCTGCATCTACTCAGAGGTCTGTGACAGGTTGTAAAAGAGAGGCGTCTGCTACTTGGCTTAGGGCAGAAACCCAGGCTGTGGAGAAGAGGCCAGACCAGGAGGAAGGAGGAGGGAGGACGAGCTAGCTGCCAGCAAGAGGCTGGAAAGAGCCCATCGCGGGGTTTCTCCACGTACTGAGGGAAGTCACAGGGAAAGGCAGTTTCATATTCCTGGGGCCTCACTTTCATTTTGCTGTCCTCAAGGAAGATAAAGGAGAAAGAAGAAACAGCTACCTTGTTAAATGACTATGACATGCCAGGCATCTACTAGATGTTTGGCATAATTTATCTACATTAATTTCATATCAACCCTGCACAAGGAAGTTAATATCATCTCCGTTTGAGAAACACGGAAAGAAATGAGGTTCTGGAGGTAAAGAGAGCTGTCTAATATCACAGTTAGAATGTGGCAGAGCCTGTTGGAAAACTCATTCATTTCCTCTTCCCAGAGCCGTACAGGATATAAAATAATTTTCCTTTGGGCAAAAAATAAATGAAGTTAAACATTTAGAAGAAAATATAAGAGGAAATCTTTGTGGCCTCAAAGTAAGAAGGGATTTCTTCAAAAAGACACACAAAAAGGCAAACTATAAGAGAATTGATCAGTAATCATCCTTCCATTCACTGATTCAACAAATATTTTTGAACATGTGACACTTGTCACACACTGCCCCAGGAACCTAGGATACATCACTGAACAAAAGAGACCAAAAACCCTGCTGTCCAAGAGCTTATATTTCTAGAGAGAAACTATAATAAATTCAAATAAACATTTTTGTTCGCCACTAAAGATAAAAAATACAGGCCAAAGACTGAGAAAAGGTATATAACCAACAAAGAATTTGTATCCAGAATACATAAATAAACTAAACTAAACAAATAAACTAAAAGAAAGAAAAACGAAAACAAAAAGACCCTTAAGGGCAAAAGAATAAGTAATTCACAGAAGTAGAAAGGCAAATGCCAGTAAACATGAAAAGATGGGTATTTCACTAGTAGTCAGGGCAATATAAATTATAATACTGAAGAGATACCATTTTATAACTATGAACTGGCAAAAATGAAAAAGACTGACAATATCAAGTACTGAAGATAATGCGGTACAAGGATTCTTAATTGTTCAGTTAAACTATACATTGTTGCCGTATTTTACCTAATAATTTTTCCAATAACTAGTAAACCTGAAGATGGGCACATCGTTTCCCCCAGCAATTCCACTCCTAGGTATAGACCTTAGAAAAATGAACGTATATAAAGAAGATATATAGAATTGTTTGTAAAAAACAAAATTGAAAACAACTAAATGTACAAGAGAATAAAGAATTTTGATGCCTTCATACAGTGAAATACTACACAACGGTGAAAATAAATGAACTATAAACTATATTTAACAACACGAATAATCTCACTAACATAATGCCAAGTAATTGAAGCAAGTTACAGAATACTCACAGTATAGTTTTACTTACAAAAAGTGGGTTTTTTGGTTTTTGGGGTTTTTTTTCCCCCAGAGATGGGGTCTTGCTATGTCACCCAGGCTGGAATGCAGTGGCCATTCACAGGCACAACCATAGCACACTACAGCCTCAAGCTCCTGGCCTCAAGTGATCCTCCTCCGTCAGCCTCCCAAGTGGCTGGAACTTCAGGTCCTAGCCATTTATACAAAGTTTTAAAAGTTCAAAACAACACTGTATATTTTGTTTAGAAATATGTAGCAAAAGTATAAAGAAAAGGAAAGAGATTATGAACTCAAAATTCAGAATGGTCGTTTCCTCTGAAGACAAAAGGGAGAGAAAAAGGAAAATGTGGCTAGGGTTTTGTATTGACAAAGTTTTATTTTGTAAACTGGGAGGTGGTAAATGTGTGTGTCTGTATTATTTATTTAATATATTTACTTATTAACAAACTAAGCAGAAATCTCCCAAAAATTATAATATCTATGAGGCATAAGCAAGGATGCTCAAAAGATAAATTAATGTTATCCTTGATAGGTTGTAAACAAGTAATCTTCGCTTCAGGTTTCAAATCTACCATGAAGCTCTAAGGTTGGAATACCAACGTGAAGTTTTTAGCCGGGGACATATGTATGGCCTAAAATACTATTATGCAAGGGAGAAAACATAAATGTTTTTACTAAAAGCAGAATGAGAAAACAAAAACAAAATGATTATGTGTCAGGCTATCAAAGGTTAAGCCAGATCTTTAAGATGTCTTAGGAAAAAACACAGCTATATGAGAAAACAATAGCAGCTCCTATATGAGAAGCTCAGGTTTTGAAAGTATGAGACAAGTGTATAAAGGGCCATGGAACAGAGCGCTACTGACCTTAGAGAATGAGGGTGTGAAAGAGGCGCTGGGTACGGTACTGTATGGACAGGGAGTCCAGACGCAACAAGACTGCCAGGAACTGTTCTCTGCTACTTAGGTCCTGTTACCCATTTACCTCCTCAATTTGACGTGGACTTCTTCCAGACAGATACCGTATCATCAAATGAGTCCTCATTATGTCCCAGGATCTGCTCTAGATTGTGTGAGAGACCCAAAGGTAAAATAGACATAGGCCTCAAGGAATGGGGAAGAAAAGTCAAATGGGAAGTCCAATGAAGGAGAAAAGACGTGTAGAAATAATTACATGGTGGGATACAAAAATGGGGAGATGTATGCCAGTGGGAGGACTGGGAAAGACTTTGTGGATGTCTTGAGTGATGAAGGATAGCTAGGATTAACAACAGAGGGGCAGGGAGGAAGGACTGAGAGGAGGGGAAAATAAGAAGAGGAAAATATGGAGCAGTGCAAGTTCAGTTTGACTACAGCCTGAGTACACAATTGGCCACATTATTTGGAGGAAACAACAAGCCACATGCAAGGGCAAAGTAAAAACTCAGCAATACCTATCTTGATGGCTGCGTACAGAAGGTCTGAGCAAGTATCAACCATCTTTCATTCTCCCCACTAATGCTAGTTTCATCTTGGCTCCAAGGAATGACCAATTTTGTTGAGCCAATGCCTTAAATTGAATTTGTGGCCAAAGTCCAAATATTTCCAAGTGAATTTCCTTGTACTCTTAAACCTCTGAAAAACATCAGGCAAGCTTTGATGGCCTGCCTGGGAAGTCTTTCTCACCACTAGGCAGTTTAGTCCACCAGACATAGGTTGGGTAATCAACCAGGGAGAAAAGTTGATGGGAGGCAAATCAGAACACAGTCACAATTTTTTACAAGTTGTAAACAACACATTTTTGTAACTGAAGAAATAAACATAGCTCACTTCTAAGAAAGCAAACATTTGTAGGAAAGTCATTAGATGACATCTGCTCTCTAATGGAAAATGTAAAGAAAACAGTGTGATTCAGGCCAAACCAAGGGAAACACCAATTAGTACTATTTAGACTACGGCACTATCATGCTTCCTTGTATAATAAACAAACACTGAATCTCTTTACACTTTAACACCAATGTTCTCCCATGAGACATCAACTTAGTTCCTCTTCCAATATACTAGTCATCAATCTACTCAGCCATTTGTGCCAACAGCAAGGACGAGTGATATTGGTAGGCTCTTCTGGCAGACCTAACATATCTCAGAGAAAAAGGATAAAAAGAAATGGAAAAGAAGAATGGGATGGTGAAAGAGTGACAAAAGACAGAGAAAGAACAAAGGTAAATGCATCTAAGGTAGTGTGACAAGTAGAGTTCCCTACCTGCTACTTTCTGGCCTGGACACCACAGGTTTTCCAGAACAAGACATCTGGTAAGCTATAGGTGTCTGCTATTAGTTCTGGCTCTCTCTTTTTCTATGAACCTTGGGCAGGTCTGTCCCGAGCTCCATGATCTCTGATGTTCTCTTTATCCCATCCCTGAGTCTCTAAATCAACTGGCCAACTATAAATTATGCCAGAGAGAATACAGAGAAGCCTGCTACATACAGTCAAGAGCCCTCTCCCAGGGTCACCAAGTCAAGATGCCAGCATTCAGGCAACTAAGATACCCAAGCGTCTCTAGCCAGAAACTGTCCAAAAAGACTGAAGAAAAACAGAATGAGAATATCAAAAATAGTTTTGAAATTGGAAACAATGCCAACTATATGACACAAATTTTAAGGCATTTTTTGCTAGATCAAGTACAGGTAGGATCAAATAAAAAAAGAAGTCACTAATGACAGATTTTTAAATGTCCATTCTTAGGAAAAGAGGAGCAGTGTTATGGGGAGTAAATAAATAAAATTCAAGAAGTATCCTTGATATGGAGGGTTAGCAGCTGAAGACCACAACAGGGCACAGAGGAAACAGGAACACCTTCACTTGAGGTCTGTCTCTTACCATGCACCGACAGCAGTCAGGGAAGCTGGGAAAGCAAGTGGGCCACACCCAATGTGAGTCTCTAGATAGGGCTGTCCACGACCCCAGCTTCCAGAGCCAGCCCTTTCAGAGTACTATTCAAAGTATTTAATGCACAGGCACTAACCAATCAGATAAATGTCAGCCAGAACTATGAATATGTCTAGGCTCGTAAATATTTGCCAACATTAATCTCAAATCCATTCTTGATCATCTTAAAGATGAATTTCTAGGGCACAAAAGCAAACAGTGGGGGACCTATGGTAGCCATTAGTGCTGCTCACTAAATAATTTCAGTTCTCCTCCTGGGTCCATGATAGAAGTGTACGACCCCAACCCTTTGAAGTTGAGTATGTCCACATGACTTACTTTAACTAATAAAATATAAATGACATGTGTCACCTCTATTCAGAAGCCTTTAAGATCAAGCACCCAATTTGCCACATTTTCTATTTTTGTCTGACATGGAAATCTGCAACGTTTCAGATGGCAAAAGCACTGAGAAGAAATGTGATAGATATGTAAATGAACAAGAAAAAATCCTTTCTGTATTATGTCACTAAAATATTTTGATTATTTGTTACTGAAGCATGATCTAGCCTATTCTAGCTGATATCAGATCCAAGGAAAAGTGTGCCTCCCAAGTCTGGGGAATACTGCAAATAGTCGTAGGGCTATTGCAAATGCTTATTCAAGAACATGTAAACAGAAATAAAACCAACTTGAAAACTACGAGAATCTGTAGCATTAAAATAATAATAACATAACCTGTAAGAGAACATTTTTTAAAATTTTATTCTAGAAAATAAACTAAATTTTGGATAACATTTGCTTTGAACTCTTAACGAAATTAAAGAAAACATGACCTTTGAAAAATAAGACATGAACAATATAATGAACAATATCTTATTGATAAGATAATAATGTGAAATTTGAAAAAGAGCTGGTATAAAAAATAATGAAAGGAAATAATGTCTTAAAGCACTAGAAAAAGTACAGAGCAGAAATTACATCACAGAAAATTAAGAGTCAGTTAAGTGGCAGATCAGTGTGAGACTTAGGAAAAAAAAGGAAAACACAAAAATTATAAAAGATGATAAAGAGTACAATATCTACATATGGAAAATTGATGTTATTAAAGAAGAGAACAGAAAAACTAAAAGAGAAGAAAAGATATTTAAAGCCATACTAGAAGAAAACATTCCTAAGTCAAAAAAAAAAAAACACAACTAAAGTGTGCCAATCAAAAATCAGAACCTGGTCATATCTTAGTAAAAGTATCGAAATTCTTAAAGATTATAAAAAAGAATCTTGGATTACGGACAAAATCGTGTACACTCATGTCCCCCTTGCCCATCACCCAAATACAACTAAACACCCTGGACATAATCACACAAACAATCATAAGAAGAGTCTCTGAAAAGTAAAAAGAAGAGAAAAGACTGGCTAGGAACCTCAGAACTTAAGGAACAATATAGTGGTGGATTCACTGGGTTTTCCTTTCACATTCCATATGTTCTGGACTGTGTGCTAGGGAACACTGCAACTCATAAATGCCTACAAGCAGAGACAAAAAGGAAAGAAAAGCCTGCTCTCTCCAGTCAAAGGACTAGAAGACAGCCCAGCACAACAAACATCTTTTTGACAATAACCCCCTTACATCAAACACCATGGATGCCTTCCCCAACTCCTGCCCAGCAAAGAGTGAAAAGTCTGAATTTCCACACCCTAATAAGTGGTAGTAGACACTCTGGGACACGCTACCCTCCCACCAACGGTGGCATGGTGTCAGCAAAGACCAAGTTGGGATTTTGGACTCCCATCTTAATCCTGGTAATAATAGGTAACACAGAGTAACACTCCCCTCACCCACTGCTGGACAATATCTGCTAAGATGAAGTGAGAAGCCTGGACTTCCACCCTTACCCAGCAGTGGCAGATGGTGCTCCTCTCCCTCACAAATAGAGTGGCGGCTGGGGAGGCGCAACTTGGAGAGGAGGGAGCTGGAGAAAGGAAATCCTTAAAACTGCACATAAACCTCTAGGCAGACCCCTAACCAACTCACACATGAAACTGACCAGAATGAACAATGCGAAAGGTTTGAGAACTGAACTACTGTGTGGAATGCCACTGCATGTGAATGAAGCAGACCAGAATAGAATTGCAAGGGCAGTAAAAATTAAACTCTTATAATTATGGCCTACAAAAGGAGGCAAGGACCTACACACTAGATCTAAACAAGGTCACTGTCTGCTGAAATAGAAGATAGATTTAAATTGAATCAAATAAGATCCAGAATCTCATAATACTCGAAATGTTTAGGATATAATTTAAAAATCATTTTTTTACTAAGAATTAGGAAAATAATAACTTAAGTGACAAAAGACAATCAACAGATACCTACACTGAAACGAACTCAGATGTTCAAATTATCTGACAATGATTTTAAAGCAGCCATCTTAAAAATGTTTCTATGAGCAATTCAAGCACTCTTGAAACAAACAAAAAATAGAAAATCTCATGAAAGAAATAGAAGATATTTTTTAAAACCCAAATAGAAATTACAGAACTGAAAATGCAACATCTTAACTTTAAAAAATTTTTAAACCCTCACCGGATAGAGGTTTTAGCACAGTGAGATGACAGATCAGTATACTTCAACAAAAAATCAAGAGAAATTACCCAATCTGAACAACAGAAAGAAAATATACTGAAAATAAAATAAACAGAACATCCAAGGCCTATGGAAGATTAACAAAGGATATAATACTTTCACCATCACAGAACAAAAAGGAGAATATATATATATAATACATAAATATACATATATATATAGCCTAAAAATAATACTTGAAGAAATAATGGCTAAAATTTTCCCAATTTGGGGGAAAAGCCTAAAACTAAAGATTCAAGAATCTGAATTCTAAGCAGCACTAACCCAAAGAACTATAATAAGATATATCACTATTAAACATTTCAAATATAAGGACAAACAAAAATCTAAAAATCAGCTAGAGAGAAACAATGCATTACCTACAGGAAAAAAACAATTTGAATAACATTAAATTTCTCATCTGCAACCACAGAGACAGAAGGCAGTAGCACAACGTGTTTCAAGTGCTGAAAAAGAGACAGAACTCTTAGCCTATAATTCTATACCCAGCAAAAATATCCTTCTAGAATCAAGACATTCTCAAGTGAAGCAAAACTAAGAATCTGTCGCCAAAAGGCCTACCATTAAAGAAGAGATAAAAGAAGTGTTCTAAAAAGAAAGGATAAAATAACAGAAGATGGCTTCAAAACTCTTGGAAGGAAGAAACAACAATTAATGGGTAAAAATATGGGTAAAGATAATAGAATATCCTTCTCCTTATGACTTTTTAAAATATATTTGACAGTTGAAACAAAAATTATGTCATTTGATGTGGTGCTCAAACTATGTTGAGGACATATTAAGACAGCTATATTCAAAAGGGTAAAGAGTAAGGGGACCTAAATAGAGACAAGGTTTCTACACTAAGTGAGGTGGTAAAGTTGGTATCAGTAGACTTTAATAAGATAAAGCATGAGGGGGAGAGGAAGGGAGAGAAAGAGAGAGAGATAGAGAGAGAGAGAGAGAAATTGAAAATTCCCATAGGAAAATCAACATAAAAGCTTAAAAAAAAATTCAAGTAACCCACGGGAAGACAAGAAAAGGGAAACAGCAGAACAAAAAAAAGTGAGACTAAAGACAAAATAAGTTTAAAACTGGAAAACTGAAGTATTATTTAGTATAATTACTTTTCATGTAAATAGTCAAATTATAGCAAATACACCAATATACCAGATAGAGATGGGCAGAATGAATTTTTCAAAAACATGACTCAACTATATGCTTTATATAAGAAACTCACTTCAGATATGATAATATAGGCAGGTTCAAAGTAAAGGATGAAAACACATATACTATGCTAATAATATATTTCATAGTAAATTTTAAAAGAAGTGGCTACATTCATATTAGATAAAGTAAACTTCAGAGTAAAGAAAAACATCAGAGACATAGAGGAAAGTTCCACCACCAAGAAGACATAGGAATTCTAAATGTGTATGCACCAAACAACAAAGTTTCAAAATATTTCAAGCAAAAACTGATACAACTGAAAGTAAAATTATACTCAATGAAACTATAATTGAGGATTTAATCACCTTTCTCTCAGAAATTGGTTGAATAACTAGATAGAAAATCAGCAAGATTATAGAAGAACTAAACAACGCCGTCAACCAACAAAATCTAATTGACATCTAAAGAACACTCCACCCAACAATAGCAGAATATACATTTTTTTCAAGAGTGCCCATGGGACGTTCACCAAAATAGACCATATTGGACACAAAACAAACTTCAATGAATTTAAAAGGATTAAAATCAGACAGAGTCTATTCTTTGACAACAATGGAATAAAACTAGAAATCAGTAACTGAAAGGTACAGGAAAATTTCCAAACACTGGGAAACTAAATAACATGTTTCTTAATAATCCATGAGTCAAAGAGAAATTCTCAAAATGTCTTAGTCCATTTGGGATGCTTCACCAAAATATCACAAACTGGGTAGCTTATAAAAAACAGAAATGTATTTCTCACAGTTCTGGAGAGTGGGAGGTCCAAGATCAAGGTGCCAGCAAGTCCAGTATCTGCTGAGGGCCTACTCTCTGGTTCATAGATGGTGTCTTTGCATTGTGTTTTCACGTGGAATAAGGGACAAGCAAGCTCCCTTTGGCCTATTTTTTAAGGGGCATTGATCTCATTCAGAAGGGCTTGCCCTCATGAGTTGATCACCTCCCAAAGGCCCCACTTCCTAATACCATAACCTTGGAGGGTAGGATGTTGTTGTTGTTGAAACAGAGTCTTGCTGTGTCGCCCAGGCTAGAGTGCAGCGGCGCAATCTCAGCGCACTGCAAGCTCCGCCTCCCGGGTTCACGCCATTCTCCTGCCTCAGCCTCCCAAGTAGCTGGGACTACAGGCGCCCGCCACCACGCCCGGTTAATTTTTTGTATTTTTAGTAGAGACGGGGTTTCACCGTGTTAGCCAGGATGGTCTCGATCTCCTGACCTCGTGATCCACCTGCCTCCACCTCCCAAAGTGCTAAGATTACAGGTGTGAGCCACCGTGCCCGGCCAGAGGGTAGGATTTTAACATATGAATTTGGAGGTGGATGGACACAAACATTGAGCACATAGCACAAACGAAAGCTTAAAAATATTGTTTAATAAGAATGAAAATGAAAGTAAAACATATCAAATTTTGTGTTATGGCAAAATCAGTTAGAGAGAACGTTATAGCACTAAATGCTTGCATTAGAAAAAAAAGAAAAGATCTCAAATCAATAATCTAATCCCATCCCCAATAAAATGGAAAACAGAAGGAAAAAAAGGGACCAGAAGGAAGAAAATAATAAAGAGCAAAAATCACTGAAATAGAAAATAGAAAAACACTAGAATAAATATATAAAACAAAAACCTAATTCTTTTTAAAGATGAACAAAACAAGAAGCTGACAAAGAAAAAAGTAAGCAATACTACAAAGAATAAAAGAGAGAAAATGCAAACTTCAAGTATCAGGAATGAAATAGATATCACTACAGATCCTGCAACCATTAAAAGGATAACAAGGAAATGCAAGAAACAATTCTACATAGAAAAATTCAACGATTTGAAATAGACACATTCCTTGAAAAACAAAAGATACCAAAATTCACTCAATATAAAATAGATAACCTGAATAATACTATAACTATTAAGAAACTTGAGTTCACAGTTTAAAATCTGTCAAAAATGAAATATCCAAATTTCACTGGAGAATTATACCAAATATGTAAAGAACACCAACCTCTTCAGAAAACAGAAGAGAAAACACTCTCCAACTCATTTTGTGAAGATAGTACTAAAACCAGACAATGACAGGACAAAAAAAAAAAGAAAACAGCAGGTGAATATCTCTCATGAATTTAGATGCAAAAATTCTCAACAAAATATTAGTAAATAGAATTCAGCAACATATATAAAAAGAATGATATGCCATGACCAAGTGGAGTTTATTTCAGGGATGCAAGGCTGGTTCAATACCTGAAAATCAATGTAATACATCAAATCAACAGTGTTTAAAAAAAAAAGATAAATCACGTGATCATACAAACTGATGCAGAAAAGAGCATTTCACATAATTATAACACCTATTCATGATTTAAAAATTCTTCCATGGACCTTATCCATGGGAATGGATTAGGGAGAGAAACTTAACATTAAGCCATTCAAGGACTTCCTAGTTTCACCAGATATCAAGGCAGCACATAGTACTGGTTGTTAATTTTAGGTCTTATATCCCTTTGTCTATGTGGAGAATCCCAGAAATCTGAAAAAGAACCCTTCCTACAACTAGTATATGATTTCAGAAAGGTTGCAAGATACAAGATCAATACACAAAAATCAATTGTATTTCTGTGTATTAGCAACCAATGGATGGGTAATGAAATGAAAAACCCAACACCATTTACCATCACTCCAAAAAATATATAGAATATGTAATTATAGAACCAACAAGGATTGTTCAGAATTTTACAAAACACTTATGATAGAAGTCAAAAAACAGCTACATAATGAAGAGATAGACGATATTCATGGATTGGGAAGACTCAACACAGTAAAAATGTTTATCCTTCCCCCAAAACTGACTTATAGGTTTAACACAATTCCTATCAAAATTCCAGCAAAATTTTTCTGTGTGTGTGTGTGTGTGTGTGTGTGTGTGTATGTATGTATAGACAAGCAAAACTGATATGGAAATGCAAAGAAACTAGAATAGTTAAAATAATTTTGATAAAGAATAATAAAGTAAGAGGAATCACTCTACTTTAAGACTTACTATAAAGCTACAGTAATCAAGATAGTGTGACACTGTAGGACAAATAGGAACAATAGATCAATGGAACAAAATGAAGAATCTGAAAACAGACCCACACAAATACCCTCAACTAATTTTTGACAAAGGAGCAAAAGTAATGTAATGGAGGATGAATGTCTTGTCAAGAAATGGCGATGGTGCAACTGGACATCATAGGCAAAAGTGAGTCTTGACCTTAACCTCACACCATATAATGTAAGTTGTGACCTTAACCTCACACTGTATGAACAAAGTAATTCAAAATGGATCATTAACTTAAATATAAAATGTCAAACTATAAAATATTTAGAAGAAAACATAGAAGAAAATCTTCAGGACTTAAGGGAGGCAAAGCATTCTTAGCCATGACACCAAAAACCATGATCTATAAGTGAAAATTTTTGATAAATAGAACTTCACCAAAATCTATAACTTTTCCTCTGCAAAAAAATAATAAAAATAAAAATGAAAACCTGTAAGAGGATAAAAGAATCAAGCTACATACTGGGAGAAAATATTTACAAACCACACATTCCATATTAAAGAAGCTAAAAGGGCCGGGCGCGGTGGCTCAAGCCTGTAATCCCAGCACTTTGGGAGGCCGAGACGGGCGGATCACAAGGTCAGGAGATCGAGACCATCCTGGCTAACACAGTGAAAGCCCGTCTCTACTAAAAAATACAAAAAAATAGCCGGGCGAGGTGGCGGGCGCCTGTAGTCCCAGCTACTCGGGAGGCTGAGGCAGGAGAATGGCGCAAACCCGGGAGGTGGAGCTTGCAGTGAGCTGAGATCTGGCCACTGCACTCCAGCCTGGGCGACAGCGCGAGACTCCGTCTCAAAAAAAAAAGAAGCTAAAAGTCCTCGGTATACAACAACCTTACAAACAGAAAGCAGGGAAGAAGCCATGAATTCTAAATGCTGAATACAGATGAGGACTCCACTTGCACTTCTACTGCCTGCCAACCCTAGTCTCATATTAGTTTCCCTTAAGATAGCTTTCTTTCTTGACCTTATCAGGGATTGTTAGTCAATGGATTCATTAATTGCATCTCAGAATTACGTGCTAATCCTATGTTACAAAACAGAGCTCTGAGGTCAGTGAGTACTTCCACATGACAGCTTAAAAAAGATGCCTATGTCCTGCGTGCCATGTGTCTTTTGAAGGACAAGCTTCCCTTGGTTATTCCTAGAGTGGAAAAAAACTGTTAACATCTAGGACACTACCCCAGGGCTGGCGAATGAAGCATGTTGGGAGCCAAGGCTTACTCAATGCACTCTGTGTCCTGGGAAGGGCATCAGCACCAGAGAGGGTCAGCAGACAACATAGAAAAAAAACCAGCAATGATGCCAACAAAGACTGAGACATTACCTTGGCCTGTCACACTCTAGGGACTCACCAATGCTCCACTGGGAAAAACTGAGGATAGCAATCAGTACATTATCTGTGTTGCTCTGTGTCGTACAAATACGTATGTGTGCCTGTCTATTCGTTTTATCAATTAACACCATAATAAACAGTGGCCAGTTTATTCCATGGTGTAGGTGGGTTTTCTCTCCCTCTCCCCAAAAGCTTTGTTATCTTTTAAAGTGTCTGGTTGCTAAGTGCACTGCTAAGGACTCACCAGACATCAGCAATCATCAGCCAGGTGCATAGAAGGCACCACCTAGGTAAACAGCCCTCTCACAAACAGGGCCTGAACAGAGCCCGCCACAGCATGGCTGCCTGCCACTCCACGCATTCCTTCTCTGCTCCATGCACCAAAATGCTTTCCTGGCTCTGACAATGGAAGCTGCTAATGCATCCCAGAAAGTGTTTACAGAGCGTGCAGCATAAGTGCTCCGCCTCTGGAGCTGTGAACAATGATGCTTGCCACATGCTGGACCTCCCAGGGACGGGAAGGAGAGTTCCAAGGTCAGTTCAAAGTAACCGGTCTACCTCCAAGATGCAAGCCCACAAAGCCTGTCCTGAGAAGTATGGCCGCTGCTCAGGCCCTCAGCAAAGGCCTGACTGGGCTCTGGGAAGGTCTGTTTCCCTTGGAGAGTCATGGCAGAAGACAGCATTCATTGCAAATGTCCCACTTATCCCTGTTCCATGGAAAGGAAGCTCTGCATTCTACATGTGAAGTGTTTGCTCTGAAAGGAATTTGGGTTGAACAGTAAAGGGCGTTGGACTTGTTTCATCTGCCCATCCCACACCTCTTTTCTCTTCTCTTTCAACTGGAAGGAATAATGACTACAAATGACTGCCAACAAATGGGCAACTTTCCTCCAGAAGGGCAGGCATGTCCCTCACATTCAGGCTGGCTTCTTTCCACTATGATCTACAATCTGCACACCCAGCAAATGGGCAGTTATCCCTCAGCTTCACAGAGAATACCCAAACCAGGCAGGAAGAGCCTCTTCACAGGCCCTGCCTTCACCTTAGCAAAAGATGCCAATAGTGCTTTCTCCCTTCCAAACACACTTTGAGTTCTATCTTCCAGACCCCCTGGAGTACCAGCAAGCTTTGCTTATGATTTACACCCCTGCATCATTGACACCTTATTTTTGCATTCTAACATATATCGGTCACTCTTTTCACAAACTATAGACTCACAGAGTATCCATTTTATAATATATCTTAAAATGTACTCCTAAATGAGCCATACCAACCCTCAGAATTCTCCACTCTGATTCCCAGGGTGGCCACTTCTATTTGGATTTAAGGGTGACAGGGTTTAAAATGCCCAGGCTTCTATGCAGTTAACATTTTATTAGTGATCTCAAATGCGAGTGAGCATAGGTCGGCAAGACACTCTCCCAGGCTACTAATGGTACAACTTAGTAATAAAGAGAAATGCTTGTTGCACAAAGGTGTTAAATATCCCTTTATTGATAATATTGTAAAAACTAAAAAGCCACCCAGAGGCAAAATCAGCAAATGGGAAAGCAGAATTTAATCTTACCCAACAGCTAGGCCCATTATTCCTCCTAAGGAGAGAAGTATCTTTGCATACGAAAACAGCTAGGCAAGCATTTGTTGACAGAGCTCCTGAGGACACAGATCAATAGGAGACAAGAAAACAAAAGAATTAGATTGCTCCCCACTAGAACTAAATGGGAATTAGTGTGGGAGTGGAAAAGCGGAGGGAGATAACTAGTAAAGAAGAGTCGGGGACATCAGAACAATATTCTTCAATGCAGAGAATATAATTTATTGTCAAATAGCTGTGAAAATTCACAAAATGTCCAACTATCAAATATCTTTGGGACACACATAAAATTGAGCACCTTACTACATTTCAAAAAATGAAACGAAATAAAACCCACATTCTCTGAAGAGAGAATAAATCAGAATGTCATTGCAAAATAACTTGAAAATTTTTTGAAAAAGTATAAAATATTTGCCTTTGCTGTCCAGAAGGTTTCCAGGAAAATACAAATTATCTTTTTGTATTTTATATTGATTAAAACGGATTAAAGAATCTGGAGAAATCCCAAACACTCCAACAATTGTATAAAAAGTAAAGAGGATGTCAAAGTAGTACTGCCCCCAAAAACTTCTGTGTCCTCTTTATTTTATTGGCAAGTTCTTTCCAACCTTCAAGGAACAGGTTATTTCTGTGCAATTTAAACAGACCCAGAAAAGGAAAAATTATGAAAAGTACCCAATGCATTTTATGAGGTTAGTAAAAATCTTGATATAAAAACCTGAAAAATATAGTACAAACCAACATCTCTTATGAATACAGATGTAGTAATTTTCAATAAAATATTTGCAAACCAAATCCAGCTGAATATTAAAAAAACAATATACCATGGCCAAGTACAGTTAATGCCAGGAACACAAGGATGATTCAATATTCAGAAACCTATTAATATAATTCCTCATGTTACTAGGTCAAAGGAGTGAAAGAATATGAACATCTAGATAGCTCTGAAGAACGCTGATAACTAAGCATGCTGTAAATTACAGTTTTATCTGCACACCATTGGCAATAGTTGGTTTAGCCCAGGAGACACCATCCCAGGGGAGCAAAGTTAATATAGACATCAGTTGACCAGAATCAGGCAGTTATGCTGAGTGTCTCAGTTACCAGACACCAACCTCAATACACACACAGGTAGACAGAGAATGGGGTCTATTAACCAGAGCAGTATTTCTTCACACTGTGAATACATTCCATTAGTGGGTTATAAAATGAATTGATTAGGTCTTAGCCATTTTTTCACAGAATCAACTGGAATAGAATGAAATGAAATAGAATGGAAAAGAAAAACAAATAGGATAAGTATTGTTTCCTGAAACTTTTGTTTCAGTAATATGAAAAACATACGTGTGTGCGTGTGTGTGTGTGTGTGTGTGTGTGTGTGTGGTCATAATATAAAATGCATTTCTTCCCGTGAGTCACAGTCAAAAAATTTAAATAATACCACTGACCTAGGGGATTAAGAGGAATTATTTTCTGGACTTCTACTGCTATAGACTTCAGTCTAGAGTTAGAGTTAGGATTATGAGTGAGATAGTAAATAAAGAATCAAAGCCTCTTCCTATAAATTATGAACATCTTTCTTTTTCTTTTTTTTTTTCTTTTTTTTTTTTTTTGGAGACAGAATATCGCACTGTCACCCAGGCTGGAGTGCAGTGGTGTGATCTCAGCTCTCTGCAACCTCCACCTCCCAGGTTCAAATAATTCTCCTGCCTCAGCCTCCCGAGTAACTGGGACTACAGGCCTGCACCACCAAGCTTGGCTAATTTTTGTATTTTTAGTAGAGACGGGATTTCACCATGTTGGCCAGGCTGGTCTCAAACTCCTAACCTCAGGTGATCTGCCTGCCTTGGCCTCCCAAAGTGCTGGGATTACAAGCGTGAGCCACCATGCTCAGCCCCTATGTTATATAAACATCTATTTCATGAAGTAAGGCTGTGGCAGATCATGGAGACCTGATTTGTGTCAACTCCTCCCAAAGTCATAATTTCATTTATGAGGGTTGTGAGAGTGTAGTGATTAAAGCATGCTCCCTGGAACTAGGCTGCCTTAAAGAAAAGCCTGCCACAACAGTAGATTAGATTATTTTTCAAAAATACTCACTCCTGGCCAGGTGCAGTGGCTCACACCTGTAGTATCAGCACTTTGGGAGGCCAAGGCGGGCGGATCACAAGGCGAGGAGTTCAAGACCAGCCTGGCCAATATGGTGAAACCCTGTCTCTACTAAAAATACAAAAATTAGCTGTGCGTGGTAGTGCACACCTGTAATCCCAGCTACTGGCGTGGCTAAAGCAGGAGAATCGTTTGAACCCAGGAGGCGGAGGTGCAGTGAGCCAAGATCGTGCCACTGCACTCCAGCCTGGGCCACAGAGTGCTATTCCATCAAAAAAAAAAAAAAAAAACAACTCATTCCTCCAACACACACAGATATAGAAAATCTCCATGGGAGGAGCACACTCCCCTGCCCTAATAACTTCAGACAAGGCTGTATAATTTGCTCTGCCCTCTGGCCTCGTAGTAGGTAAGAATGCTTCCCTGTTCCCTGACTATGGCTTCAGCTGTGTGAGTTGCTTTGGTCAGTGGGATGTTAGCAGAAATAACATAAGCAGAAGCTTAAAAGACTCATGTGCATTTGGGTTTTCTGTATCTCTATCATTACCAAGAAAGAAAATATGCTCTGGTTAGTCTCTTGGTCCAAGGAGGATGGGAAACACATAGAGCAGAGCCCCATTAAGAAGAGAACACCCATCAGAACAGAATGTTCACAGGATCGATGCACACAAATTTTTAAAAATAGCAAGAAACAGAACGAAAATGTAGTCAAAGAACATGTATTACTAAATAAATTACTCAAAAAAAGTCAAAAACACATTATGAACAACTCGGTCTCCCTTCTTAAAAGCTCAGGTAGAAATATGAGTTTAAAGGAAACATTTCAAGACAACAGAAAAAGTGAGCTTAGGAAAAGAATAGCAAAAATAAAAATGAAAACATTACATATTTGATGACCCCATCTTTAAAGTTCCTGAAACACAAACATACGCACACACAGATAAAAAAAAATTGTATAAAAATTGTTTATATCATGTCCTGATATGACACTTCAGAATAAGGAAGAAATCATGTAGGTATAGTGTCAGACAAAGTGAGAAAAAAACAGAGAAAATATCAAATTGACCACGGACTTTTCTTCAGTAATACTCAATGCCAAAAAAACAGAATCAATATTTACAAAGACCTGAAGAAAAAGAGTGAGAAAAGTTTTCCTTGGATTGTTGAATATTTTCTGTTCTCTTTTTCAAAAATATTAACTATGCATATGTTGGGTCTCCTTTGTCATCATTTTTCTATCATCATTTGTATATTTTTGTTTTTTATATTTCATCTTGTTGGGTGCATGTTTTGTCTAGCATGTTCCCAATTGCTTATTCCATGGCACTTATTTTTGTTGTTTCTAGTGGTGTCAGCTGTTTGCTGAAGAACAGCATAAAGAGGACATGGTGTATGAGACAGAGAATGAATAGAGTAGTCCCTAACTTCCATTATGCGTTGGTGTTTGGTTAATCCTATCACTAAATATGTTATTTTCTTTTCTTTGGAGTCCCATCGTCTCTTCATTTTCAGCATTCAAGTCATCAGGGATCTCAAGAGAGACCCTAACCTATAGGCTCTTTGTTATGGAAAGGGTTGCTCTTCCACCCCACTGACCTCTTCATCCCATTTCACCTCCACCAATCTCCCTCTGTAGGAGGCTGTGTTGTACACATGGACAATAAAATTTTTGGTCAATAAGGGTTCCCTGTCAATTCTATGTACCTTGTCATTTTTGGTGTCAAACTGGGCCTTTTTGGGGACAATACCTGCTTCTTTCAAGTCCCACTCAGGGCCACCAATTTCACTGTTCTTACAAAAGTTTATTACATAGGACATCCTTACAGAAATCTCTGTCCTGCTCAGAATCCAAGGAAACACATGCCAATCTTCAGGATCTTCTTTCCCCCACATCCAGACCACAGTACTCAAAAAAAAAAAAAAAAAAAAAAAAACCTTCATAATTTGTGTTTGGAAGCTGGCACCATTTCCTTGCTTCATTAGAGATAAACTGTTCTTTTTGTTGCTGTTCGTTTTTCAAAGTTTTGAGAGAAGGAACTTTTGTTACTCCTCCATTATGCCATATGCCATTTAAAACAACAGAACTTTTTGTTCTTGGAATGTGACCAAAAATTTAAAGACCTGGACTAGTCAAAACTATAATAATGAAGGGAGGTCTTGCCTTAGTGGATACCAACACATTACAAAGGTACAATAACTTTAAAAGTATGAATCAGCACAGGAAAAGACTGAAAGATTAACTGACTAATATATTCTAAAATAAATATTTAAATATTTAAAATGAAATATAAGACTAGGTGATAATATAGATATCCATATATTTTCTCCCAACATGAAGTTACTTCTAAGCATGACAAAAGTAGAGAGTTAAAAAATTAAGAGACTCCTAGAGTAGACTACTTAAAAATTTTTAATGGCAGTATATCCAAAACATAAACAAAAATAAAATGTTAATGACAAAATGGGAAAATTATTTGCAACATAAGATAAAAAATTAATACTCTTTGTATATAAGGAGTACTTACAAATTAATAAGATTCTCATGGAGAAATGGGCATACATATGAAGACGAAAATTTATTTTTCTATTTCTTTTTTTTTTTTTTTGAGACAGAGTCTTGCTCTGTCACCCAGGCTGGAGTGCAATAGCACAATCAGAGCTCACTGCAGCCTCAACCTCCCAAATTCAAGTGATCCTCTTGCTTCAGCCTTTCAAGTAGCTGGTACCACAGGCACACACACCACCACGCCCAGATAATTTATCTTTATCTGTGGTAGGGATGGGGGTCTCCCTATACTGTGCAGACTGGCCTTGAACTCCTGGGGTCAAGCAATCCTTCCACCTCAGCCTCCTAAAGTGCTGGGACTACAGGTGTGGCCATTGTGCCCAGTCCTGCTATTCCATTTCTAATGCCTTAAGGAGACAATATACAAAAAAGCAGTAATACAAATGGCCCCAAGTATTTTTAATAACCTCTAACTAATGAAATTTCCTTAATCTTATAGTGCCAACTATTGCAAGGTAAGCATAGACATTAATGGAATTTTCTAAAAGACAATTTGTAGTATATATTAAAGGTCTTAAAATTTCACAAACTTCTTGACCCAAAAATTATGTCTTAACAAATACTTATTTGAATACATTTTGACGCTCAGTGTGAAGAACTAGTTAATAAAGCATGACACATCCAAATGATGTAACAGCAGGAATACATTTAATATTACTATGGGAAAATATTTAATGATATGTAAAAAATATTCCTTATAATGTTAAATTTTTTAAATAGTTATCAAAATAGAGTATAGCCACTGTTTAAAATATACATATTTGTTAATATTCTAAGAAGAATATCGGAAATCTATACAACAAAATCCTAACAATTCGTAGAATTAAAGGTGATGCTTATTTTCATCATTGTCCCTTCCTGTGTTTTCTATATTTTTATAATGAATATGTGCTGTTTTTAAATTAAAAAATCACAAAGGTAATTTCAAAAGAGTAAAGAGAATTTAAAGCCCCTTAAAACTGTAAATATTATTTTATTAGTAAAATAGTTACCCTTTGTTTTTAAATTATTTTCAAAATAAAATGTCGTTTTATTTGTAAATGAAGGCTTGGAGAATAAAAGCATTTCTGAGTATTTGACCACAATAATTTATAGCATACGTTGGCCGGAGCTGTTCAGTGCTGACAAATTCCAGAAAGTAATTGCATGAAATACTTGGAGAGGAAACTGCTTTATGCTTCCATGCTATTTATGGAAATTAGCATCTTTGTAAAAATAAACTGAAAGCAATCACAATCATAAACCCTGAAATGTGGTTTCCATAAGATGTTAGTTTTGGTGCTTTAAGATCCATTAGTAATGCAATGGAGGAACACTGCCTACATTTTTTCTGTTATGAAACAATTACATGTAATTGGTTTTTTCCTCTTCTATCTTCAATCTCTCCCTTTCTCCTGGCTGCTTTCTTTTTACGGTATGAATATACTGAATACACTCTGCTAAGGAAGACCTCTCTAATGACCCTGTTTCTCTCTCAAAGAGTAGTATATACTTCGTTTATTCAGTGCCTCACCTTCCCCCAAAGGTGAGACTCCATGTAGTCCCCCAAACTACTCCTTCAAATGTAACCAATTATTTCCCAAGATCAGGGTGAATTTCCACCTTCATCTGTCCCTAACATTTGCTTGGAACCTGAAAGAATTTTGATTCCTCCCTCTCTCTCTCAATCCCACTTACCAAGGTATATATAACGCTATTTGAAGAAAACCTCAAAAATTTACATTTGAGAGACTGCATCGTCATGAGACCTGGGTCTCCACGTGATAACCCCCAGGCAGGAGCCCCTGGAGAGATGGAGGCTGCCTGGGAGAGCATGTGGAGGGAGAGAGGGGAGGGCAAAGGCAGAGCTCTGGAATTGAAAAGCATTTTTTAAAAGCTAGAGAGGAGCCAAAGAAAGAGAGTAAGATGGAAAGGTCAGAGGTAGAAGGTGAAAAAGGAGTGCAGGGATCGCAGGCAACACACAAGGAGAGAGCTCCCATTCATTCTCCCACAGGATTCTCACTGGATCTAGCCAATGACTCTGTCTTGCAGATTTTCAGGCTTTGGGGCAACGTTGTAATGAAATTCAGTCTGCATCCAGGATGACCCAATATCTTCCTGCTCAGACTCCATCACCAGTGTCAACACAGACTGGAGCACTGATCCAAAATTACTCGGGGGACAAGGTCATGGGAAGTACATTTATGACATTAAACCTGGAGTGCTGGAAAAGCTCTATGCAGAACTGAAACAGGGAGAAAGGAGGAAGGCCACAATGTGTATCAAGTGTGTAGCAAAGCACAATGCAATAAGAAAGGATTATTCTAAAGAAATACTCAAACAAGTGAGCAAAGATGTGAGCATAAGACGTTCATTTCAGGTGTCTGATGGTAAACACGAGTGAACAAACCATCCAGGAAGCAACCCAAATGTTCAATAAAGAAATAATGGGTTTAAATAACACATAATGCCACTTATGCCATTATGGCATATCCATAAGTACAGTGGAACACAGCCATTGGAAATGAAAATGAAGAAAACGAGAAACACTCATAGACACTGGGGGCGGCTGCAAGAAGAGAATGTCCATCCACTCCGCAGATGGACATCTGCTTAGACCGTGGGCCTGCTGATCTCTCCCTAGGTCTATCAGAGCAAGGAAAGGAGAACTGAAGGGAGTTGGCAGGACAGAGAGAGGCGGCAGCATTGAAGCATTCCATCTTCCCACTGTCTGGCACAGTAAGATGCAGTATTTCCTATGGGTCAGCTAGACTACACCAAAGGGAGCTAGGTTTGAGCTCTCCAGCCAACACTTCATCCAATAAGGCTGCCTGCTAGGTGAGAAGACCCCGGTAGCAATTGGCAAGCTGAAGATGGACTGCCTGCTGCAGGAAGTGTCCTGTGGAGGCCTCCAAAGAACTCACATCTGCTACCCAGAGGGCAGAGGGTTGAGAGAGAGCTGGAGTGGCAGTGACAACTACCAGAGAGAGGCATTCAGTTAAGTAAAGAGCTGATTGCCCTTGTTCTCTTCCCCTCTCCTTGTTTCCTACCCTTGGAAAGCTGGATCCAGAAGAAATAAAAGGAAGAAGCATCTCAGAACCAGTCCCCACCACCCCCTTACCATTCCATGGTAGGGGGAAAAGAGCCCTGTGCAACTTTGGGTACCTGAAGCCATGTGTCAAGCCCAGACTACAGGAAAGGGAGACGAGATTTAAATCAAGTTGAGAATCAAAACTTTAAATGAACTGAACTTTTAATAATCAAAATTGAATCTTCCTAAGATTCCATTAAGGGATGGGAAAAGGCGATTTCACAAGGCATGACTGGACCAGTGATTGGCTCCATATTTATACCTTACTGAAATGAGACTTCTCAATAAATCTGTGTCTGTCAGAGGCCCCAACTCTCCCAGATCACCCAACATGGAGCAACACTCAGACACAAGGTTATGACTTCTCGAGGGGCCAAACCCAGCCAAATCTAAGCTGATCTAAAAGGAATTATGTGCCATGTCAGAGTCAGGGCTACCCTGAGTTGATTTACCCACAGAGGAAGTTCCCTGAACCCTGACCCAGGACTGTCTTCCTTAGGATTCCATCCTCACTGCCCGTGATTGACATGATCAAGGGTGATAGCAATAGCAGGGTCAATTGGGGGAATTGGGATGGTGAAATTGCTATGGAGTGTGAGATTGTTGTAGAAGGTGAATAAGAGGCCTGGGCTAAGCCACCAACACTCAAATGGCACTTTTTTTGTCCTCATGTCAATTCTGTGACTTTGTCAGCCTCTCTCAGCACCTATGATTGCACCTGGGTTACTGGAGGTGGAGAAGGGATGCCTGTGTTGGCAGCAGCAAGCAGGGCAAGATTCAAAGGCCACCCTTGACATCCTGTATTAGTTTCCTCTTGATGCTGTAACAAATTACCACAATTTTAGGTCTTAAAACAACATAAGTTTATTCTTTTACAGTTCTAAAGGTCAGAAATCTGAAATGCGTTTTTACAAGACTAAAATCAAGGTGTCACTATAGCCAGCTACATCTGAAGACTTGAGCAGAAAATCCATTCCTTATCTCTTCCAACTTCTAGAGGTTGCTGGCATGCATTAGCTCCTGGCAACATTCTCCCAGCCTCTGGCTTCCATGGTAGTATCTTCTACTTCCTCTGCCTCTTACCCTCCTGTGGCTCTCTTATAAGGACTGTTGTGATTGCGTAATACAGGATAGTCTCCCCAATTCAATATTCTTAATCACATCTGCCAAGTCCTTTTTGCCATATAAGGGAACATTTATGAGTTCTAGGGATTAGGACATGGACATGTCTGGGGGGCATTAGGCAACCTGCCACACATCCCAAGGACATCCACACTCTCAGCCTGGCAGCTCCACCAAACATTATGATGAAGGCAACAGGAGTTCAAAGGACATCTACCCGAGGCCACCTGGCCTTCCATTCCCACCCTACCTCAAAGCCCTCTGCAAGATCCGCCTTCTACACTAGCCTCCAGCCTCAGGATCAGAAAAAAAAAAAAAACCAGTTAAATAATTCTGTCTTATACTTATGCACCAACAAGACCCAGGGGACAGGATCAGAGCCAACTCAGATATTGCTTATTTTACAAGTTGTGTTTTGAAATTTTCAAAATCCTCCCTCCAGAGGAGGTCACCACAGACTTGTAAGACCTTCCAGGACTTTATCCAAATGTCTCCTGTCTTTCAAAACTGCGACCTCGAGGGATCTGTTCCAGTAGATATCTATGAACTTGGCAGTGCAGACGGTCAAAGATCGAGTCATTCTTCTGAAAAGGCTATTCCATCCAGAGTCACAGGAAATGGGAGAGGACAGAATTTGCCAGAGAATCTAAACAGTACAGCACCTCCCCAGGGGAAAACATGGTGGAAGGCCATTCAGATATACATGAAGCCATCTTGACATGGTTGTTTAAAGAGATAATCGCAAGCCACATGACCAATGTTAAAACAGTTTCTAAAGGCACTTGGCCAGAGAGCTAGGAAGCCGTCCTATGACAATTAAATTAGTGAACAGATAAGGTTGTTTATTCTTCTCCTGGGCAAGAGAAAAAAAAAGGGAGGGGGCAAGTTGTAATTCAGGGCACAGTCAACACAGGACTCATCTTCAAGGTGTTCAGGATAAGGTTTGGAAAGCTCTCAAATACTCCAGGCTGGATAAAGTTTGAAAAGCTTTCAAATACTCCAGGCTGGAAGAGAGAGTAGGAACAGCAGCTGCTGTCTTCTCTGGGAAAATCAGGTCCGTAAGGAGAAGCCTGGAGCAACAGGAAGCTTCCAGGGCCTGTGAGACAGGAAGAAGGGAGGCCGCTCCAGCTGCCTGGATGAGGGGAACAGTGATCTCCTCCAGGAATGGTCAAGAACGAGTTACAAAAACAAGGAACTGCCAGCCTCATACCTTGCTCTACAATCTATCACACTTATTTGTGGGCAGTGAATATAAGAGTTTACATTTTTGCTGATTCAATAAAGAAAATATATTTGTGGCCGGGCGCAGTGGCTCACATCTGTAATCCCAGCACTTTGGGAGGCTGAGGTGGGCGGATCACTTGAGGTCAGGAGTTTGAGACCAGCCTGACCAACATGGCAAAACCTCATCTCTACTAATAATACAAAAATTAGCTGGATATGGTAGTGGGCGCCTGTAGTCCCAGCTACTCAGAGGCTGAGGCATGAGAATTGCTTGAACCCAGGAGGCAGAGGTTGCAGTGAGCCGAGATCATGCTACTGCATTCTAGCCTGATCAACAGCGTGAAACCATGTCTCAAAAAAATAAAACAAAAAAAAAGAAAAGAAACTCTATTTGTCATTAATTAGTTGGCGCATCCTTTGCTCCTCACAGCTCAGCCTCATGCATCTAGTAGTTTTCTAACAACCACCTGGTGGCAGCACATGCTAAGCAAGCGTAGATGCTAGGGACCACCTTAAGCCCCACCTAAACACCAAAATCACAAGATACTTCAGAGGGGCGGCTTTAAGTCAAACTCAGGCTGACTCTACGAAAAAAACAGAGCGTCCAACCCATGGACAGGGACCCAGGGCTGACCAATCACCCTTCATTAGAACCTTCTCTCAGGGTCTGTGGTGAGGCAGACCTGGCCACGCCCACCCGCACTCCCGGAAGATCAGGCCCTCCACAGCTGATACCTCTTGAGTGCCCCCTACAGGCTCTACACCAGAAAATACAGGCACTGCGCTTGCTTCAAGCTTCTAATGCTGACAAGCAGCAGCAACAGTAGAATGCTGACATTTATTGTACACTTACTACGTGCCAGACACTGTTTGGTTTGATTTTCCAGTTTTTTCCACTTCACAATGGATTAACTCTTCCAAATAATTCTGAGGTCTATACTAATATTACACTAGTTCATTATACCGCTTCACTACTGTTGCGTGACAACAGCAATGAAGCGGTAGAGCTGGGATCCGAACAGTGGGTGGCGTGAATGATGAAGATCGCTGGTCTGAAATCTCCTTTTATGACCTTCTATGCACACTGTCTTGATACATGGAAACAGCACTGCCACAGGCACAAAGATATGGAAAAATCCAAAAGAGGTCAGTGAGTGATTCAAGCTGGGCAAACACTGCCCTTGGCCAAAGGTCAACAGACTGCCTCAAAGCATATTTAAATTTTATAAGGTGAAAGAAGGCAAAATGAAACACTGTGCCTTGAAGCCTCAGCCCCATTTGACCAGGAACAAATCTCTGAAGCTCTCAAAGCCTGTTTCAGATCTGCTGATGAGACAGAAACGTAAGTCTCCACCTTTTTACCTCAACAGTCATCTCGCTGGCCAGGGAACCCTAACATCATCCTGAAAAGACTTAATTTTTGTTCTAACAAAAGATCTCTATTAATATGATTATAGGATAGCATTAATAAAATGGGATAATGGGGAGAAGATGTACCTTGCTGACCAGTTCTTTGTGCATCACAGAATTCACAGGGCATTGGAGTCGAAAGAGACCTTAGAGGCACTAAGTCCAAGAAAGTGAAACAAGAGGCAGAGAAGTCTGATTAATTTATCCCAGGGTATGTATCTTCATTCATGGATGCATGTTTATTTAACAGACATTTAAACCCTTAATGACAAGTCCCTTCCTAGACCCTGAGGATACACAGGCCACCAAGCCATGTATTTGAGAAGTTATGTCTGCAGGGAGGGATTGCCTTGTTCTAATTCATAAGACACTGTATGGAGCTAGCAGCAGCCCTTGGGACACAATACTAAGATGTGCCCTACCTTTAGATCTGGGGCTGCAAACTGCTTGGCTGAATCCAGGGTGCAAACACATTTATGTGCCTTTCAATGCTTTAAAAACTGGGAAATTTTGTGAGAAATCTAGGTGATCCAGCTGGCTTGAAAAATAAGATCTGGCAATCCTGGGCTTGTGTCTCCACTTAGCAATGATCAGATGGAATTGAGTAGAGGCTGCTCTTAATAGATGGAGCATGTGTTCTGCACTTTGCCACTGTCCCCATTACTCCCTATGTCTCTTAGGCAATGCTAGCCTCGCTCCTTTGTTTGAGAGTGTCCTATAGGCAAATAAGGATGCAATTCATGAGCCGGGTCCTCTCAAGTTGGTTGGAAAAGACAGCAGAAGTCTAAAGAGAGGACTGTGGGATAAAACAGTGGGATATGTGATGATAGATTTAAACTCAGAATATTTATTTAGCAGCTTAGCTAGGGCCAGAACCTGGCTCTGCCCATTAATTGTTTCCTGGTCTCCAGCAATCCAGCCTCTACTGGGCACATGCAGACAGCCATTCTAGTCTGAAATGACAGGGTCCATCACAGCCCCAGGTCATCACTGGTGTACGGTATCCACAGTGCTATTAAGGCCCTACTCAGGATTCAGAGAGGACCCAAGGGATCTAGATAATCCTTACAGCTAAGCCAACCAGAAATACCATTGGTTGGAGACAGGAAAGAAAGTTTAGTTCTCTGGTGTAGGATTAACACTAATCATGCCACATCTCAGGTGGTCTACAATAATCCTTCTGAGTAAACAGAGGGATGTCCACCATTTCCCTTCCCCTCTCTATGACCTTACCTCCTGCAGGGTAGAGTTCATGAAGACCATCCCTATCAGCAGCCACCAGGGGCTCGTCCAGGAAGCCATGGGGTCTGGTCTCCTCTGGGTCTCAGTTGTAGCCTACAAAAGAGGAAAGAGTTCATTACCAACCAGCTCTGGCCCCCATGGCAGTAACCATGACTTAAGAGACCCATTAGACAGAAGGACCCTGAAGCCCAGATACTGTTTTGGAAAGGTTTGTGTTGGCCCAGGTTGGGGCTGCCTACTGCAGGGTGCAGGATTAACTGGGCTCCCTTTAGAAGGTCCACATCAAAGTCAGGCGAGGGCTGTACCTGTCTCCAGTGGGCAACTCATACCTCCAGCTCTTCAGAAGCTGAGATAATCCTGCCCCAACCACCTCCCAGCCCATCTGTCAGCAGCAGGGTGTGGCTATTGGCATTTGACTCAGGAAGCCAGCACAGAGCCAAGGTTTAGGCCAGCTTCTGCTGCTTGTGGCAAAAATGAGACTAAAACAACAAAGCCGCCCCGAGAGGGAAAGGACCTGCCTAAGGTCACACAGCAAGATAGT
The DNA here is from genome assembly GCF_008728515.1 of Papio anubis. Lineage (NCBI taxonomy): Eukaryota > Metazoa > Chordata > Mammalia > Primates > Cercopithecidae > Papio > Papio anubis. The sequence continues at coordinate 105,803,590 of NC_044982.1, read as the reverse complement.
GACATTTTAGGAATGAAACGCAGACTCTGATAGTTCAAGGCTTTCCTCGCTAGATGACACGTGCGCCCTCAAGGTCCCGCACCCACAACCACAGAGACGCCTGACAGCTAAGTTCAGGGAGGTTTGGAGGACATAGCCCCCAAGCCAGCCTAACACAATCTCCTAAAAGTAGGTTAGGGCGAGCCAGCAGAGGTCAGCTGAAATCAGGAGGGAAGCAGGGACTCTTTCCCTTACTTTTCCTGTCAATTTACAGGGAAATCAGCATGAGTCGAGACTGGAAAAGCCGAGGTCACACTCCACTCGCTTCGCCTCGCGGGCGCCTTGGCGGAGCTGGTGTCCGGGGGCGGGTCGGTGGCTTCTCTCCATCTGGAGAAAGCATTAAGGGCCTGGCCTAATGCGATCCGCAAATGTGCTGCTGTTTCCGACCTGAGGCGGCGACTCCCGGCTGAAGGGAGGCGGCCAGCGCAAGGCCCTGGGACTTTGCGCCCCCCTCGCCCGCTCGCACCAGCCTTCCTAGCGCACACTCCTCCGACTACCCGCTGCCTCAAAGTCGCTCCTCCAGCGCCTCCGCCGCGTCCTGGTCACCCCCACGCCCACTTTCCACGATCGCGCATCGCCTCAACCCCCGGCGTTCTGGGCGCTCGCTCCCCAGTTGCCAGTCGGACGGACCTTCGGACGCGCGAGGTTTCTGCTTACTAACTCCCAATCCTGAAAAACTCCAACCCTGTGGAGCTCCCCCATAATCAAGAACGACCCTCAGCCCGCGAAGTGCCCCCGAAAGACTCTCCCTGAACCTTCCGGGACGCCATGGAGCCCGCCCGACCCGAGGTGCCCAGCCGTGAGGAGCATCCCGGTCCTGAGGCCCCCTGGGGCCCGCGTGGCACGCCCTGACTCTGCTTGGGGTCCCCCAACTTGCTTAGAGAGGCCACTGCTCCAAGTCTTACTCCCCCTAGGGAGTGCCTTCCCCCGACCGCTGCGGGGCCGCCCTGCGCGGAGCTCGGTACACCCACCTTGCGCCGCAGAAGTATCTGGAACGTGCAGCCCCGGGGCCGCTAGGGCTCGGCGCGCGCTGGGGAGAAGCTGGCAGATGCCGCCAGTCAACACCTCGTGCGGAATCCGGTACCAGGACCTTCCCCGACGCCGGCCTCCAGCCCGCGGCGCCGCAGTCGCCGCCGCCGCCGCGAAGTTAAATGGGGCTGGGACCGGGGCTGCCCCGCCTCTCCCGCCCCCTCCGGGCGCGCAGAGCGCGGCGCTGGACCCGGCCCAGAGGCGAAGGGCGCGCGCCACCACCTGCACCGCCCGGCAAGTGCACGGCGCGCCCAGGCGCCCGTCCGCCTGCGCGCCGGCACCGCGCCCTCGGCCTGAGCCGGAGGCGCCGGGGGCGCGAAGAGACCCAATGTGGGGCCGGGCCCGGGCCGCTCGGAGCGCGCGGGGCCGCGGCGACGGCGAGACTCGGCTGGAACGCTCCTCCGCCCGCTTCCTGGAAGCCACTCCTCGCCCTGGGCCGGCCGCCAGGCGTTGTGCCAAGAGCCGGGATTGCCGAGGCCGCCACCGCCGCCGCCGGCAGGCGCGCAGGGGAAAGGCGGCCGCTGCGCCGCGAGCCAGCCTGGCCGCCCCGCCTCAGCCGGAGCCGGGGTAGGGATGCAGTCGCTCCCCTCAAAGCCCACCCCCGGCCCCACCTCCCATAGCCTCCACCCACCCCGCCCAGACCCGGGCGCCAGCTCTGCAAAGTCAGGCCCAGCAGCCACACGGAGGTTTGCCCGGAACCGCTGGCTCGTGCCTAAGAGCCTTAGGCACTCCTGGCCAGGCAGGACCAAAGTCGGAGATCAGTGGCCCTCTCCTGGCCTGCGCCTCCTCCGCACAGCACAGACCCCACACAAGGGACCATGGACTGTGGAGCGCTCACCGCCCAGGAGCCTAGGACCTTTGGCAGTCAGGGACCACGAGGATCTTCAGGAGCAGCTCTTAACTGAGTACCTGGCGCCCCCTTGTCTGAGCCAGGCTTGGGGAACTGAGAGCTCCGCAGGTGCCAGGATCATGCAGTGTCCAGGCCTGGGATTTGGGGTTGGGAAGAGAGTGTCGCGGACCAGAGACTGGGGTGAGTTGCCTGTGTACTTCTGGAGGTGAAGAGAAGTAAGAGGAAATAGTTGTCCCTGTCCTTGTCCTAGTCTCAGCAGGATAAGCCAAGGGCCAGGAGATTCATCTTAAAGCCTGCATTATGCCCGCACCTAAGTCCTACCACAGTCATCATTTCCTTGGGTGTCTGTCGAGTACCAAGCTCTTTGTGTCTATCTGATCTTCACAGCGGCAGTAGTTCGAGCATTGTCGCATTTCACCTAGGATAAATCTGAGGCTGGGAGGATAACTTGCCCACCATGAGTGGAGAAGCCAGGACTGGAACCCCTATCCGCCTCTCTCTAGAGCCTGGACTGTTCACCCCTAAAGTTGCTCTCCTGCCTTCTCTGTGGTTGCTGCCTTCCAGTTACTGTTAGAGCTTTGCCAAGAGCAGTTGGCCTTGCCTGCTTTCTTCACCCATTCTTACCTTACTCACTCTGGTGACTTCCTCTGACCAAGAAGAGGATCTTCAAGGCTGTCTCTCCACTCTATGTAAAATGACTGAACTTGTGGCAAGTGAGCAGAGGACAGGTCAGTGTGGAGACAGGGGAGGGAAGAGTAGTCAGTGAAGGGTAGGGAGGGCTAGGCTAAACTAGAACTAACTCATCTATGGACAATCGATCCTCTTTATTCACTGTAGTTGTGGTCTATAAAGTCACAGAACAATGAATTTGTGAATATAGAGCCATTGTTCCTAGGGGAAATACAGAGTTGGGTTCCTACAAGCTCACAACATTTTTGTCAATCAATCAACACATTACCTTATTTTATGCATGTTTCTGTTTAAAGACGCCTTACTTAACATCTATTGTTGATTCCTGAGCACTGAGCTCACAGCCTACAGTGCTGTAACTCATGCCTGAATGAAGCTTATCTAACTTACATATTTTCTCTGCAACGCTCATCCCAGCCTTCTTCCACTTAGGAACGCTAGACTTCACCTCAGCACTGTGCCTGGGGGGTGCTTTAAGCAGCAAAATCCTCAACAAAAAAGACAAAAAATGTGAAAACATGGCAATGAAGAGAACTTCTGGCCACCCATTCACAGTATGAAAGCTGAAACAAGAAGACAGAGGGTTGATTAGTTGGACCTTAGCTTCCAACAGGTGCCTCAAGAGATTCAAAATGTTCAGCACTGGTTCAATGACTTTGAAAGTGCTTCAGCTATTGATTATGAGGTGTTAAAATAAAAACTTTAGACAAATTTCACAGAGGTTAATTGAGCAAAGAACAGTTTGAAAATTGGGCAGCCCCCCTCACATAGCCCCAAAAAAATAGGTTCAGAGCAACTCTGGGGCTTCCACATGATCAGATAATATTTATGGACAGAAAACAGAAGTGAGGTACAGAAACAGCTGGATTGATTATAGCTCAGCATTTGCCTTATTTAAACATGGTTTGAAGAGTTGACCTCCTGTGATTGGCCAAAACTCTGTGACTGCTTCAAGAGTAGGTTACAGTCTGTTTACACATCATTAGGTTACAGTTCACTATGTATAGAGAGACCTTTAGGCCGAACTTAAAATATGTAAGAAGGCAGCTTTAGGCTAAACTTAATATAACGGAGATGACAAATTTTAGCAAGTAACTGAATTCACAATAGGGAATCTGCAAATAATGAGAACTGATTTTTCGTGCTTCTCATATCAGAGTATCAGTAAAGGAATAGCCACATTAACATTTCAAAACACTTAGGATGCGGCAGGCACTGTTCCAGATACTTTGCTTGTACCGAGTCATCCCGTCATCTCAACAGCTTATGGGGTAGATATTATTTTTATTCCCTTTTTGCAAATGAGGAAACTGAAGTGGAAAGGTTTAAACACCACAT